>NC_089742.1:21678318-21718318 GCF_040412425.1 Macrobrachium rosenbergii
TCTGTAATTCAAGGAAGAAAGACAAGGACTCTACATAAAAAAAAAAGGAAATAGGCAACGCCAGGCATGGGATTATAATAGGCTACCACATGCCACAGGATTCGACGAGGCAGCTTCACGGAACTAACTTTGTATCTCCAGTAATTGTAATAAGAGCTTGTTATAAGGGTTGGTATTCTGATGCCAGTCAAGTCGGGGAAAAGTTTTCCTATGGTGCTTTCTCTCTCTTTCTCTCTCTCTCTCTCTCTCTCTCTCTCTCTCTCTCTCTCTCTCTCTCTCTCTTCTGATGTAAACCATCCAGTTATCTTACGAGGTCCGGGAATAATAGGAGTAAAGAGACACTTTCTGAGATTAGAAGCTCTGTTCGGAATTATTTATTTATCAGTCCTGTGCAGGTTTAGTGTAACATACAAGTATATAAATAAATAATACACATACACACATTCACAAGCTGGAGAATACAATTATTAAAGGAGACGCAACACAAGACATGGTCAAAATGCTACAGAAAATGTACATGTCTTACTGAAATTAGAATTCCATCTAATTAGATACAACAATCGTTGTCGTTTCAGGAACAAATCAAGACCAGGTAATTCTGGAAATCTGCTCAACCACAGAGCGTTCTCTTACTAATTATAATCTATTTTGATATGTACCTCTCTCCTTCATAATTATTATAATTATTTTCATAATTAGTCGCAGTAATAGCATCCTTCTTTTCTTTGTGAAACCTCCGAAGACTCAAGATTTTAATTTCTTTTGTTGTATCGTAAATTTTTTAACCCTTTCTTAGATTAAAGAAAGAAAGAAACAAGTAAACAATGCGCCGAAGTTTCTTCGGCGCAACCGAGTTTTCTGTACAGCGTGTAATGCTTTATGAACCGCGGCCCATGAAACTTTCAGTCACGGCCCGGTGGTGGCCTGTCCTGTAGCGTTGCCAGACGCACGACAATGGCTAACTTTAACCTTAAATAGAATAAAAGCTACTGAGGCTAGAGGGCTGCATTTTGGTATATTTGATGATTGGAGTGGAAGATCAACATACCAATTTGCAGCCCTATAGCTTCAGTAGTTTTTAAGATACAAGGGCGGACAGAAAAAGTGCGGGCGGACAGACAAAGCCTTCTCAATAGTTTTCTTTTACAGAAAACTAAAAAGCCGAAGAAATTAAGTACAAGACCCATTCCTTTGATGTTCCGCTCTTGTTACCAATGCATAACTTTCCCAGCGCCGCGCTGCTCCATCCATCCACGTCACTTCTGTCACGCTCGAAAACTTCCAGCTTTCGTAAATATCATACGTAAAGGCTTTCAGGAGTCTCCCAGCTCTCTCTCTCTCTCTCTTTCTCTCTCTCTCTCTCTCTCTCTGTATGTTTCGGTCTCGTTTAAATTCCATCCTACAGAAGTACAACCCAACTCCTTTGTTAAGGGAGGGGAAACTAGACGAAGGACTTTGGAAACACCTTTCCGAAAAACGTCAACAAACTCGACGAAGTTTTCAGACCGAACGAACTCTGTGTGCTTATTCAGACGGGAGTGTGAAATACGGCGCAAAGATATAAGGTGTCTCAATAGCTCAGGATCCTTGATGTAGAAACCGGCTGCGATTAATGCTCTTGGGTAGCCAAGAGGGAAACCTAATGGTCCGTCCACACTACAGTCATATCATGAACACACGCCGCCACCTTATCGCGGATGTATCACAAACAAACGAATACCAGTCAGCATCTTATTGGTATGTTTGATGATTGGAGGGTGGATGATCTACATACCAATTTCAGCCCTCTAGCCTCAGTAGTTTTTAAGATCTGTGGGCGGACGGACGGACAAAAAGCCATCTCAATCGTTTTCTTTTACAGAAAACTGAAAAATATGAGAAAATCAGTTTCACGAACCTTCAGCACGAATATTTGATTTTCGCGAGGGGAAGTGAAGTCTATTTACAGTTCAGTTCATTTACAGCCTGTGGATTACAGCCACACCGTTGCACAGCAGAAGGACATTCAATTTATCGCCTATGTTAATCAGTCTTACCTTTGAAGCCATCCAGAGGCAATGAATGATGCAATTTCATTCATTATTTATCAAGGTGCTCTTGCAATGCGAGTTCCATTTGGATGCAGATGTCGCCCTCAGACTTTCATGACCCAAACTGATACTATGAAGTCAGCTCTTGTAATGGTTCATGTTATGTAACTCTGCAGTACTATTATTATTATTATTATTATTATTATTATTATTATTATTATTATTATTATTATTATTATTATTATTGGAGAAGCAAATCCACAGTTATGTATATGTACATAATATATTTAAAGATAAATCAATATAGAAAGCTTTCGGGAACTTGTTCGGTTCCCCGAAAGCTATCTATATTGATTTATCTTTAAATATATGTACACATATACATAACTGTGGATTTGCTTCTCCATTTTAAGACTCATGCTACTATGAGTATTTTTTAATTTAATTATTATTATTATTATTATTATTATTATTATTATTATTATTATTATTAAGGAGGAAGTAGACCCTCTCTCAAACAAGTCCTGTTAAATCGACTCTCCGACCGGCCAATGAAGAATTAGAGGAATTTATTTATGGTGATAGAAATTCATTTCTCGTCATAATGTGGTTCGGATTCCACAATAAGCTGTAGGTCCTGTTGCTAGGTAACCAGTTGGTTCTTAGCCACGTAAAATAAATCTAATCCTTCGGGCCAGCCCTAGGAGAGCTGTTAATCAGCTCAGTGGTCTGGTTAAACTAAGATATAATTAACTTAAATAGGATAACTGCATCATTTAAGTCAATCATTTATTGAGTCTCCTCAATTTTCCTTTTAATTGTAATTATCATTGTTATTATTATTACTAAGAAGGAAGAAGACTCTCTCAAAATAAGTCATGTTAAATAGGATGGCTGCTTCATTTGAGTTAATTTTATATTGAGTTTGTCAATGTTCCTTATAATTATTTTTTCCTTCCTAATAATAATGAGGAAGGAAAGAATTATGAGGAATATATTATTATTATTATTATTGCAAATCTTCTTCACAATCCCGTGAATATGTTTATAAAATACAAAATCCACATTTATGTAAAGTAATGTATTTACAAATGATAAAATAAATTCCAGGAGCTTTCGAGAGCCTGCTCAGCTCCCTTCTTCAGCTAGAAATGACGGTTGGCTTGTTTGGAGATCGAGAACGAGGGAATTACCTAATGATCATCATTTTTTGTAAAGAATGCGTCTTGTTTACCCTTGCTTTTAAAGTTTGTTTTTAAGTTCTCATAACCAAGACTGTCATTTCTAGCTGAAGAAAGGAGCTGAGCAGGCTCGAAAGCTCCTGGAATTTATTTTATCATTTGTAAATACATTACTTTACATAAATTATTATTATTATTATTATTATTATTATTATTATTATTATTATTATTATTATTATTATCGAGGTTAATCAATCAATAAGAAAAAAAATTCTGATCCCCTAATGGGTGAACCAAAGCATTAATGAAATAATGCAACACAATATTAAATCTTCTAAAAAAAAGCTTTCATCAAATGAACCGAAATCCTGGATAATCTGGCACTACCTTTCTAAAGGTTTGCTTTCAATATTTTTTTCCTCTTTTCAGAGGGAATACAGTAATTCCACCATTAAGTTTTACCTAAAGTAATCATTTATGGAAATTGCTACAGGGATTTGTTGCCGTTTCAATTTCTTCATCAGTATTTTTGTTTCTTTAATTTCTTAATCAGCATTTTTGTTTGTAATTAATGTCTCCTTGCGCCGTGAGTCAGCGTATTTTAGCAAATGCCTTATCTCCTTTTCTTGACAATTTTAAAATGTCTTGGGCTTGTTCATTAATTATTCAAATAACCCGAAGGACAAATCCAAGCTATTTGACAGTATATTGGAGGCTAACAGTCATCACTAGATATCACTCCTCTTCTCATCTCCACCCTTAGCAAATTCTCAACAAATTTGCTTCCAGTCCAAGGAGCGAGAAAGGATCTTAGATTCCTTGGATCGTATGAGGAAGAGCAGGGACAAGCTAGGAGATAAACAGATATACTAAAAAGCTGTCTGGGGTCCTTTCCATCAAAGTCAGAGCAATGAATCTTTTTTTTCTTTTGTGAAATCTATCATTACCTCCATGTATTAAGCAATACAAAAAAAAGGTAGGTTACAATTATTTTCTATTTCCATTGTGAACTTTATAAATTCCACAAAATCATCTGATTTTCAGCAGAAAGTATTTGATATCGTTCGAAGAGGCACCTGATAATATTTGGCAAAGGACCAAAACAAAACAAAAACAAAAAAAAAGGAAAAAGCGTTGAGATTATGCTCAGCCAGCCAAGAAGAATAAATAATCTTTCCCTTCCGTTTTCTTGGCCAACATATGAAGCAAAAAGTCTTCCCAGATTCTTTTCTTGAAAAATTATCGGTAAAATCTGTCATGTAGACGAAAACGGAGCTCTGCAAGAATAAGCGGCCAAATAGAATGGCATTGATATATCTATCTACTACCTACATATATATATATATATATATATATATATATATATATATATATATATATATATATATATATATATATATATATATATATATAAATATCTATCTATATATCTATCTATACATATAATATATAATAATAATAATAATAATAATAATAATATTTATATATAATAATATATAATATATAATAATATACAAATATTCAGTGGATCTTTCTTGTTTGTCATCTATACATATGGATTGGTATAATAATAGGGAATGGGGAGGGTAATAATAATATTCCAGTGGATCTTTCTTGTTTGTCCAGCGCAGCGTAAGGTGGACTTGGTAGGTGGGAATGGGACACACAGGGAGACATGACAAATATATATATGGGTATCCAGCGCATATATAATATATATATATCGATATATATGAGTGTGTATACACACACACACACACACATACATATATAATATATATATATATATATATATATATATATATATATATATATATATATATATATATTTATATATATATATATATATATATATATATTTATATGTATATATATATATATATATATATATATATATATATATATATATATATATATATATATATATATATATATATATATGCAGGAGTTTACCCGTAAATGTATTGCTTTCGTGATAATTTGATATTTCACTTATAAAGAACTATTAACCAGGAACATTTTATGTGTTTGAAAATTATATTTTTGTTTAGACTACGAACCCTGATGTAACTTAAATAGCTTGTCATGACCGGGCCACTTTTTCATCTATATTTCCAGCAATTCTCCAACGGCAACATTTTTATATTAAAATCTCATAACAGAGACTGGCAATTGACTTATTTATAACATGTTTATCATCGCTCCTTATCGTGTTGTTTTTGTTATGGTTGGGTACGAGAGCTTTTAATTTTTTTTTATTATTCTCCACATAATTACTGTCATTGCCATTATTATGAATTCTATTTTTTCTACTTCTTCAGCAACTGTGTGGTTACCGCCGATAATTGTTTTTATCATGTTACCTTATGCTTCTAGATTGTGTGTATTGGAAATAGAAAATAATTGTAACCTGAGCTGCAATAAAGATTATTATTATTATTATTATTATTATTATTATTATTATTATTATTATTATTATTATTATTATTTCCTATGAATTGCACAATGACATGAACCGAGAGAACAAAATCCCGTACTCAGTACATCTCTTGTGTCATCATTAACTGTGCCTTTGGGCGCGTTCACACTTCAGTAAATCATGTCATAAACAAACTTCGGAAACTTGTCTCACATCGCAAACAAGGTGAAAACAAGCCAACGACCGTAAGTGTAAAATGAACGTTGGAAAGGAAGCACTGGTCAGAGGATATTCGTTGTCGTTTTATTATTTAAATGAGAAGAGAGAATGTTTAGGGATTTTGTTTGTCGTTACTGATTGGGACAACAGTTATGGGGTTTGTGGTTAAATTTGGAGAAATTAATTGAAATGGTAGCTGAACTCTCCAGTTCTCTTATATTCCAGAAAATAAAATCGAGGTTTTTGCCGGTCTCCCCCCTCTCTCTCTCTCTCTCTCTCTCTCTCTCTCTCTCTCTCTCTCTCTCTCTCTCTGTGGTTCTTGTCTTGCCTTTTTTCCCGTTTTTTCATCATTCATGTTATTCACTTTATACCGTCTGAATTTTCCCATATTGTTTAAAAGCCGTTCCTCTGCACCCTCTTTTACCACCCCGTCAACTTGTCGTTTTCGTTTTGCCAGAATATCAAGTTTCGAAATTTCATTCCGGAGGTCAGCGACCATTTTTGTTTGCCTGCTTGGGTCCTGCCCGGCTTTTGTTTATATTTCCGTTTTTTACTTATCATGAATGTCCAAAGGGATGTTAATTGTTTTCCTGCCTGCGCTTGTTCTGCCTCCCCCGCCATGGCGTTTGTTTGCCTTTGGAACCATCAGAGATTCTCTCTCTCTCTCTCTCTCTCTCTCTCTCTCTCTCTCTCTGTCATCCATTTGTTTATACAGTTCCTAAAACGGTCGTCACTCTAGGTATAATTTTTATTTTCCTTTTATTTCATCAAAGAGCTGAGAGTATGTCTTTCTTCGTCTTCTATAAAATTAACAAACATTAATTGCCAACGATTTGGATCGATTAATAATGTTATGAACATAGAAACTGAAAATGTTTATTACTTTCAAAGTTAACGACAAAAAACCGCATGATGTAAACATCCATAATCTTGAAAGTAAATACATCAACAATCTCTTCGCAACGCTCACAGCAGCTGAGGAGAATCCAGACCTAGAATTCATGTTGGCCTCGTTAAAAGATTATATCCTCGAGGTGAAGCCGAATTTCATCACAAAATTCATACGCTCAATGTTTACAGGTGATTAGCACCTCAGGGAATAATCTATTTTTACGCTCGTTAATCATTAATGCTCTTTAGTTTTCTGTAAAAGAAAACTATTGAGATGGCTATTTGTCTGTCCGTCCGCACTTTTTCTGTCCGCCCTCAGATCTTTAAAACTCCTGAGGCCAGAGGACTGCAAATTGGTATGTTGATCAACCATCCTCCAATCATCAAACTTATCAAGTTCCAGCCCTCTAGCCTCAGTAGTTTTTATTTTACTGAGGGTTAAAGTAAGCCATGATTGTGCGTCTGGCACCGATATAAGTGCCAGGAAGCACAGGCCATCACCGGGCCATGGCTAAAGGTTTCATGGGTCCGGCTAAGAGTGTCACTAGGCGAAGCTAAGAGTTTCATACAGCATTATACGCTGTACAGAAAATCGATTGCGCCGAAGAAATTTCGGCGCATTTATAACTTTTTTTTTTTTTTGTCCATTGAACACCGAAGAATTACCGAGATTACTCATCTTCGACTTTGAAAATATGTAATAATACTTCCTATCGAAAATATCCTCAGTGATGGTTATGCAATGAAGAAAGGATGACATGTTAACTGAAAGATGTTCTCATTTTTCTTTAAAAGAATCAGGTGACTTCCCTGTTTAATCTTACGCTAATTTTATAGTGATCTTTTACAGTTAGTGTACATCTTTGTTATTTGATTAAAAGTTTTCAACATTGAGAATGGTTTATAACATACAAATACGACGGAATATAAACGTTTGGTGATAAAAGTAACAATATTAATAATATTCATCCCTCTTGTAAGGAAGGATTTCACTAGAAACGTGTTATCCCCCAAGAATATAAAGACGTTTTAATCCTCATTTCCAGGAATCTTGCTTTCTCCTTCCTTCTCTCTTATATTCTTTATGATTCTCCTTAAAGAACACTGCGGACGTAAAGGTCAGGGAAGATTTTATTTAAGTGAACAATCCTTTTTTCTAGACATTTTTTCCTCTGACGTTCTTCTTATTAAATTTTCTTCTCACATGTGTACCCTATGATCCACCATGTAGTGCTCTCGAGAAGAAAGTGGCATTGATCTCTTTAAAAAGAAGTGGTGTCGAAGTGCTAGGTAATAAGAACTTGCCCTCTGTGCAAAAAGGCTGTTAGATCTCAGGAGCACAAAAGGAGCTGGAGAATTCTGCGAGAGAAAAGCAGAAGACTTCTTTTCCTGAAGTCACCAGCTTTATTCGGTAGAACTTGCATCAGCTTTATGTGAACCACAGGTTTAAGATATTTCAAGGCGTATGGCTCTGGATTGTTTGGCTTATTCAGCAAAATGATAGGGAAGAGAATAAAAAAAAAAATGAACATTAGATACCCAAAGGGAGTAAAGAAAAATTGCTTGAAGGCTGTTGAACATCCTTGAATGTGCCCTGCCACGTAAGCCTTCGTCACGAAAAGCTTATGAACCTTTAATGATTTACCTTATTCTTTTTTCTGTCTTTTTCTTTTAACGTGCTTTTTTCCCATTTGTATGGGGTAAGCACGATGCCTTCTTTTGAAGGACTTTGATTTGGCTTTGGGGTAGACCGTAGTCTCGATCGCCTGCCCTGCCTGTCATCGTTTAGACCCCGGTAGCGTATGTACATGTGTTATACCAGTAACCAGCGCCCTTTCCCCCAGCAGCGAGGAGTCGTTGTGCGGTTAGGCCGACAGTCGAGACGTGTGAGGTGTGTTAAGTTTTTAGATGTTGGAGTGGCTTTGTTTGTGTGTGTATTAGTCTGTAACACCCATTTGCTTTTAAGCAAACCTATCCGTTGATTACATACGTAATCCCGGGGTGTCTACACGGATAGCAAAGTGTCCGCCTTTCTGACCGGTCAGCTGCGGATTTGAACCCGCGCCACAGACCTCTATGAAGTCCGAAGCTGCTGCTCTAACCGACTTGGCCATCGAGGCTCTTACTGATCTACTTTATCTCTCTCTTTAAAAGGTAGTGCGGTTTTGACTTGTTAAATTTCAAACACGCTCCACATTTTATCCTTTAGAGGGGTTAGCTTCCAGCTCTCAGCAGGTCTTTGTTGGGTGAGATACTTGCTGTGACCCACCCCAGCAAAGTAGGCATCAGGTGGAAAGATCAACAGGAAAACGAAAGATTTCGAGAGGAAATGAACCCTGTTAGGTATGTGCTTGTATTTATGTATTTATTTACTCTTCTTTTCAGGTACATAAACCAAGGGTTAGCCAAGTCAACGGGGGTATCGAGCATCATAACAAAAAAACTTAGGTAGAAAGTAAGACGAAGGATTGCTTTTTAACGATAAAAGAAGCTAAGTTATAAAGAGGAAAACAGAAGTAGAGAAATCCAGAGCATGGCAGCAGATGGAAAGAAACGGTAAATTAACTTGACCAATCTTGTAATATTATCTCTACAGAGCTAATGTGGAAAGAACTCTTCTGATGGACGTTACAAGGTTGACTGATAGGACAATAAGTTCCCCGTGACTGTGATTGAGCGATCTGGAGTATAAACTGAATCCCGTATAAGATTGTTGCGTCTCCAATTCATAACGTTATAGTCATGAGAGAAGTCAGGGCAATAAAACTGAGATGGGTGCAATTTTGTAAAGGAAATCTAATCTGACCATGACGCGTTGCTTATGTCACGAAATGTTCGGATTATAAAATGTTCAATAGAGGTATAGTGCGAAATTTGATCAAATCTCGTGCAACCACTCTTCCTATAGAGTTCCGTCAAAATCAAGAAAGCATAATATAATAATAATAATAATATGGACGCAAACCACAAGCCACTGTGGCTTTGATAATAGCGAGAGGGATTATACCTTGTGACCCCCAGCGAGAAGAAGCGCTCAGAACCTTCAGCCGTCTTAATCTTATGTAACTGGTAATGAAGAAAAACCATAAGAGCAGGAGGAGATGGCCTACACAGATCTAAAAAAATTCTAAATAGTTTTGTTATCAATATTGAAAATGTAGAAATAAAGAAGCATTGATAACACCGTGCGTATATAAATTATACGCGCACTTTATCAAATCAAAGAAATAAGTACCAAGGACTTAAGAAACATTTGCTACTACAGTGTAGATATCAGAGATGAGGTGGGCATTTTTACCTTATAGTCATCTCGTCATTTGTTTATGAACGAAAGGGTACTCATATTTGTTTTTCATTATGACAATGCAATTCAGGCAGGCCGACGAATGAGGCGCAGCTACAGTCTTACTACAGTCTGCCCAATGATAAAAGATTTTATCAGATGTTGGACGACGACAAAAACGAGTGACGTAACGTCTGGTGAGGGAAGGGGTCACGCCTACCTTTCCGTGGTCACGGGTATAAAAGGCCGCCTGATGGGCTCAGTGAAGCAATCAGGCTCTAGACTGTCTCGGTAAAAGAACAACTGCCTGTCTTACCTGAACTGAGCAGACTAGTAACTCAGATACCAGAGTTTGCAACGTTAACTGACAGTTGTAATATCGACTGAAATTTCTGGTTCAGCAATGTCATACCGACGCACAACCCGAGCTCTCCTCGCCGGCGTAGGAGCTTTCAGAAAGGCTACTAATCAACAGGTTTGTTCAATAAAACAGTTTTCTCTTGCAAACGCCTAGGCATTGCAGCCCAGTTCGGAGGTCTGTGACTCCATTACTGTCACTGTAAATATAGTACTCTTATGGTTTTTGCTTTTTTTGTTTTTGCTTCTTCAAGAGCAAATGTGAAAATGTCTCGACCAATAAACAGGACCACTTTAACCACACATTTTCAGCATCAGAATAAATACATGACTTAGGTACTTTCTTTCATTCTTCTTGAAGTGTTAGATTTTTTCCAATTTATAGTTTTCGCAGAATATCTATCATTTTCAGTTAATAGTTTATAAAATCTCTGATGTCAGTGGAATGAGACTGAATAGCCTTTTCTAAATGATCCAGATATAAATTAGGTTGCAATTCAAAAGAAGTAGAAATCGTCAGTCTTGCGCAAACTTACACTTATTTATAAAGCCTGTTTAGTCATCACCGTACTTGTCTAAATGGATAAATATGTAAGTACAAGTAAACATACAAATCTTTCTTACTTGTATTCTCCAGGTGAGGCAGATATGCACCAAGAACTGCATCAACTGCAAGGCCACTCGTTCCCTGAGTCTCGCATCCAAAGCCTGGCAACAGCATCAGGTGAAGGAAGCAGAGGAGTTACCAGGTAAAATAACTGTTAAAACGATTTAGACCAATATTCATTTTGATTGCAAAACTTTTTGAATTCAAGGGTAATTGCGTCCTTTTTTTTTCAAAATAAATCAACTATATTGTTTCAATATAAAATTTTTCCTGTCTTTTTTCTCTCTTAATTCTAACCAGATGAATGAGCAATTTGATTGCTCACTCGCGGCTTCTTGTCTAATAGTCTACATATACGTAAATATACATAGTTAAATTTTTATTTGAATGTTTTTTGCACTGACAGAACTAAGTACTTACAGATGGCTAAAATGTAACATAAAAGAACACACTAAAATTTCTTATCAGGCAGGAATAGATAAGTAGAATCACAAAATGGATAGTTCTTACACATGAAAATCCGATGATAAAATAGAAAAAAGTACATACCAAATAATTTCACTAACAAACGAAATAAAAAAAAATGTTACGACGAAAAGCTTCTCAACAACCCCGCTGTCCACCCCCTCCCCACCACCAGTAGCATCCCTGTTCGTCTCCTTTCCACAGTGAGAGAAAACCAAAAAATTATCATCTTAACCAACGAATTAGATCCACCGACATGGTTTAAGCATACTGACCTCTCTCCGGTTAGAATAATGCAATACTGGGATAGACAAAAACAGAAAACAACTACGCATAAGCAGAGAGCGAGAGAGAGAGAGAGAGAGAGAGAGAGAGAGAGATAATACTTAAAATTCCTTACTGTCCCAGTTTCAGGTGTCCCAATATCTTCTACCCAAGTGAGTAAAGATTCAGTGATTGTGAAATTCGGTGATGGCAGCGAGAGCCCGATGCCCTACGTGTGGCTGAGGGATAACTGTCGGTGCCCTGACTGCTACAGCAACGAAGCCTTGGGCAGGAAATACCTTCTGACTGAGCTCAACGTTGATGTACAGCCACTTGATATCCAGGTATGAAGTCACTTGATTAATAACTGGAATCAGTATGGTTTGACCGACGAAGTGAACATTTCAGTGAGACTTCATTTCTGCTAAAAAAATAAAACAATATTATGTATATCAAATGTTAGGTACTACTTTCCTCTACATATATCTATTATATGAGATTATTTAGCTTCACATAAATATGCATTTGCGTATGTATATAATGTAGGAATATTTGTGTATAAGTAACGATATTTAAAATACTCTGTTCTTTTCAGAATGATGGTAAATTCATAAATGTCAAATGGAACGACGGGCACGTATCTGAGTACCCAGCGGAGTGGCTCCATGCCAGGGCATTCACCCCAACAGCCAGAGCCCTCAGGAGGAAAGTTTATGCTCTGCCAAGGGTAAGGGAGGTCGCTGAGTTCTTCAAAATCTTTTGGTAATGAAAACTGACTGAATGAAAGTGAAAGTAATGAAAAATATAAGAAGTTTTTCGCACGTACGCGCTCACAGACGAACAGACGAATGGAAAAATTTAAATATCTGTATATTCTTCCTTCAGAAACCTTGGGGCTCCAACCACAAGCTGCGAGAGTTCGATTACGAGACAATGAAGAGGGACGATAAGGTCCTCCTCGAATGGCTCCTAACTATGGAGACTCGAGGATCAGCGATGCTCAAGAATGTGCCAGATAGTGACGTCGCAGGACCTGAAATGATAGAACACATCGCATTTGTTAAACAATCTCATTATGGGTGAGTACTCACTAGTTAACTGGAATGCGAGATGGTTAACTGAGGGTTAAATTCTCTAGTTCATTAAAAATGTAACACATGCTCATTATATTGTAAATTTGAAATTAAGAATTATGGTATGTCTCCTATGTGAATGATTGGTAGTCGAGAGCATGTTAGCTATTAATATTAAGCACAGATAAGGCTACTGGAATTACCCTGCTCAGTCACAATATGCGCAAAACGTGAGTTCATAGCAGACATTAAGTAATGAAAGGTTTTCCATTGCGTTGTGATCTTAAAAAGTACTCGTCTTCTCTCCACAGACCCCATTCACCCGTGATTAATAGACCGAACACAAACAACGTCGCTTTTACCAACGCCAAATTAGGAATGCACAACGACCTTCCTCAGTACGAGCAAATGCCCGGGGTATGGATTTTCTCACACTTGTTTACAACAAGGAGTAATCTGTCCTCGCTACTCATTAATAAAACGTTTTACAACTGAAGTCAACATATCGCCATTAGCTAGTCAGTACTCAAGACGTATGCATATTTATCATTCGCTGTCATAACTGATGTGATTGTCACCCTTTCACCAGATCATCTTCATCCACTGCGTGAAGCAGCACATTGGCACCGGAGGTGAGAGCGTCATTGCAGATGGGCTCTTTGGCGCTGAGCTCCTCCGGAAGGAACACCCAGAGGCCTTTGAGATCCTGACCACCACCGACTCCTACTTCTGGGACAAAGGTCACGCCAACTTCTCCTGGGAGATGGACGAGTTCTATAAGATCTCTAAGTTCCCTATCATCACGTGAGTCTCAATTTGTAGCATTTGTAAAACCAGTAAGGCAGCTGAAGTTAAAAGTAGTCTCTTGAAAGTTTATGAATGAAACTGTATAGATATAACTAAGAGTTAGACCTCAATACTCAAGTTTTCGTCTTTGTTTGAATGAGTTAGAAATGACTTAATCAACTTAATTTGGAGACAACAACAGATACTGAAATCTGCTGACTACCTTTAAAGAAATTGAAGATACTGAAATTAAAATTGTTATTGCAGACTTAACAGCAACAAAGAGGTCATTCGCGTTGCTGTCAACAACGCCATCCGGGACTCCTACCTCGACATGCCATCGAATAAGGTCAAGAAATTCTACGAAGCCATGAAGCTCTTCAACGACATCCTTTACGCTAACTCCTCAACTTTCAAGATGGACTCTGGTAAGCTTAGTTGCTTTCCTATGCAGCATTTTTGTTTACAAAGTATATAGTTTAAGATATGCAAATCCATTCTCTACCATATACGTGGAGTAACTATACAAAAATAAAAGTTGTAGACAAATTTCTTAGCGAGTCAGTGAAACTAAACATTCATTATCGTTTTTATCAAAATGAAGGAAACCCCTCATGATGAAACAAAAAAGAAACAAAAATGGTTCATAGATCGTTATCAGTGGGGTATTCTCCTGTTATCTATAATATTTTAGTTAAGATCCCAGTTCATAATCAATTACGTCAGAAATAATCTCAGATGCAATGTAGAGTCATTACAAGTCGTGTTACTGAAATCGTTACGACTGATTACCCACCCATATACTGTATATAGAGCGTGAAAGCGAAATGAGGTCAAACTAGAAATACAAAGGAACTCTCATTTGTGAATCTCAATCGCTTCTAGGTGACCTGATGACTCTGGACAACGTGCGATGCCTTCACGGCCGTGAAGGATACGAAGCCTTCAGCGATCGACACATCGAATCGTCTTACCTCGACTGGGATGAGGCTCGATGCCGCAGGAGGAGAATCCAAGAAAAACTAGGCCTCCTTCGAGCTGTCTGAGACCTGCTCTTCGACATATTCTTTAAAATTTGACTCACTGTATATTTATAATGTCACTACAAGTGATAAATTCTCAAGTGAAGACTTGAAAAACTTCCGGACAAAGGAAGAGGATTAATGGAAAATAGAAGTTAGGAGAAAAAAAGTCTGTTTCGATAAAAAAGAGAGGAAACCTAAAAATATTTTCAATTTTTCCAAACTTCAGATATCGCAGATAGTCACCTTTAAGTACTGCTCCTCTTGTTAGCACGCTATTTCCTTATGTGCTGCGCTCCTATATGGATTACATATTCTTGCATTTAACGTAATTGCTTAAGCATTTATTTCATCAGTCCCGTGCATAGAGTTTTATTGTTGATTTATTTTTTTATAAGTATTCAATGTCATCTGTCTTCATTGTACTCCTTGTGTTCTATCTATAAATAAGTTTATGTTCTACGTATAATCCTTAAGCATATAGTTATTATAATTATGTTTAAAATACTTTCGATTAAATATGTATATATTAAGACAAGTGAAAACTATTTAATTGTTATGCATTTCTTACTCACAAATTATTTTTGTAACAATTCTACAGTTAATAAAACTTTACGAAATAAAAAACAGTTAACATATCAATATCCTCGCTTACTCTCCTATTGCTTAGAATTTCACCTCTCTATACCAGAACTGGACAGGTAAAGTTAATTCAGCGACTCCTTATATAAAAAAAATAAATACCTGTGCAGAACTCTTAATTAATTGGAGTTAACCGAGATGAAAGGGCAAAAATGAAAGTTATATTGTGAGTGAATGTGGAAATACAAAGAATAATATCTTGTACGGATCTCGTTCTTAATATTTAGGCCTACACTGGCAAGAAAAAAATGTACATTTTGTTTCAAGGGGGAAACGTTAAAAGGAGTGTTTGACTAGTTTTTAGTTTTCGGTAAAAGAATATTCAGATGGCTCTGTCTGTCCTCCCTCAGATCTTAAAAACTACTTAGGCTAGAGGGCTGCAAATTGGTATGTTGATCATCCACCCTCCAATCATCAAACATACCAAATTGCAGCCCTCTGACCTCAGTAGTTTTTTTTTTATTTAAAGTTAAATTTAGCCATAATCGTCCGTCTATGGGTACCAACAACACAGGCCACCACCGGGCCGTGGCTGAAAGTTTCATGGACCGCGGCTGAAAGTTTCATACAGCATTATACGCTGTACAGAAAACTCGATTGCGCCAAAGAAACTTCGGCGCATTTTTTACTTGTTTTAATTTTATAACATACTGGCTTTCATAAAACAAAATCATACCGTATACCTTCCTTTATGTAGTAAGGAATATTATGCCTCTATAAATCTTAGAGTCACCTGTATCACCTTTATTCTTGACCAATAGAAGAAATATCCCCTCACTCATTCATACAGACCTTTTCCTCGTCCAAACATCCTTATAAACCGTGGTCATACTATCAATTGTACTTCAGCCACAATACCATAAAATCTTACATGACTATAATCCCATCACCCTCCGAAAAGTTTCGATTTTTGAAAGTCATATCCTCAGCAACAATTTCCACAAGCCTTCTCAACTTTACAGTTACATTTCCACTCTTGCATCTTTTAGAGCTACCTCTTTATATTCACCCATATCCAACATACCTTAAAAATATTAATTCCATTGACACAGTACACATGTGAATGTTCCATTCGAAGATCTACTTGTTCAGTAACTTTCTTCTTTATCGCTTTCTTCTTGATTACCTATTCCCCCTTTGGTATATTTGAGAATGACCCTTCAAATCTCTTCACTTTAGTTCATACTACCTCAAAATGTTTTTCAGTCCCTCTTCCTACTCTTCTTTAACAAAATTCTCTCTATGCTAATTCCATAATACTATCCTTCAATTTGACAATAAAATCTTTAACCCAAACCAAGTTTTCGTTCTTTTCAGTATAAGTAATTCCTACTATTGTTCAAAAGACCTGGTCATTTTAGTTACATTCCAGCCTTATTTTCAGTCCTTGCTCTCTAACAAAATATATTTCCTACCATCTTTGCTTCAACTAGATAATGATTATGCATACTTCCAACCACTCCTTTTCTCACCTTTACATCCATCAACTTGTTCTTCCATTTACTCTGTAAATAGTTTTTGAAATTACTTATTAGGCAATGCAGAAACTACAGTGTTAATTATTGTCATCGTACTTGTTCCATGGTGATGATACCATCATGGTAACGGGTTTTTTTATTAGAAACAAACTAGTTTTTAAGTTCGTGATGTGTATGTGCATATTATAGTTTTATTGTTCTAAATATTTCATTATGTTGCACAGGTTCTTTAAATAGAGTATTTATTATTCTAACATATTTATATAATGCAATATTTATCCATGGTTTTAAAATGTACACAGACCTAGTAATGGTATTCAGTATTTATTATTATTAATCCCTCTAACGATACTCTTCATGTATTTTTTATGACTATTATGTCATTTTAAATGATATTGTAGTAAAAGGATATTTTATTACAATAAAACTGAATATTTTGCCCCATTATAACCGATATTTTTAGTATGAATCTCTCCTTCTCTCTATTCTTAAATAATATCCCAAGATTAACTATTCGTCATCTAATAACATGCAAATTCTCTAGTGAGGCTTCGTAAGTATGACTCTAGTTATCAGTACGAAATAAGATAAGGAGCAGCTGTCAAAGGTGCGCAGATAAGATTTTGCCAACATCATTCACTGAAGCGGATGTCTCCAGCCAATTCTGGTTCCGCTTTAAGTGGTCACGTATTCCAGTCTATATCTTGAGCTACTGAAAGGTATCGAAGGTATGTAATCTTCTCTGTGTTATCGTTCAGCGACCCACAGTCATCCTGAATCCAGCTGTGTTCGTTTGACTATAACGCCTCTAATGAGAGCGCTTAAAAATTTAAAAAAATATGAATGGCAAACTTGATCTAAAATCTGCAAAGTAAAAGACACCACACTCACGCACACATACTAAAACACACACACACACATACAGGGTGTTTCGAAATTAGAGGCCCCCCCACCCTCTACAGCATAAACTAAAATTGATATGGACAAAAACACAAGTAATTCAGAACAGGTATTTACTTAAGTTTCTCTCTGAGTATTTAATATTTTGTATGGCCTCCATCTGCCTGTACCACAGCCTGCATTCTTGAGGGGTATGATTTCAGCAAATCACAAAAAGCTGACTCAAACTCCATTTCCCTGAGCACTTCGGTCACCTCTCTTCGCAGGTTGTCGAGGCTTGGTATACCACCATAGTTCACTGTGCCCGCTTCAGCACGATCCTTTAAGATACTACCAACGTTTTCGCACACATTAAGGTCGAGGGAGCTACCTGGAAATTCTCTTGACGAGAAGAAATCGACACCACTGTTTCGACGCAGCTCCTGTGTCTGAAGAGCCTTGAAACATGGTGCCTTATCATGCAAAAATGTGAGTTTTTCAACAGATAACACATTTTCAGGATCTTGAGGAAAGGAAATACTCCACTAGTAAGCACAGTTTCTCTGAAGTATTCGCCATTCCATGACTGTCATTTTTCTTTGATGATCCACATTAACCGTTTGGCTGTGAAACAGAGAAAAATTCCCAAACATTCAGGAAATTTCACAACTTGGCGATAGCGCACATCATCACTGATATTATCCAACTTTGCAGCCCAAATGATGTAATTTTTATGATCTGGCTTCCTGACTGTGTAAATGAAGAATTCATCTGATGCAGCAACATGGAGAAAGTCAGCTTCATCCCAATCTTTAAGAAATGAACCACAAAACCATGCACGGTCTTCTCTCTGTTGCTGAGTGATGTTGGGCTTGCTGATGACATGAAATGGCTTGATACCAGATTTTTTCAACTCACAATATACAGCACTGTAACTTGTCTTCTTTCCCCTTTTTGTTTCTAGTTCAAATGCCAATTTATGTAAAGACTTTCTTGGTCTACCCACTGCCTCAGCTATGATGTCTTTTGACTCCTGAGAAAGGACTTCAGGCCTTCCAAGATTCTCACTCCTTTCGCGATGACATTCATATGGATTTTTGTTCCAGTTTCTTTTAACAAAGGATTCATCTCTTTTAATGTATTTAGCTATCCAGGAATGTGAAATGAAGGATGCGCCAGCATCCCAGGCCTCTCTGAAGGTTATAACCCGGATTCGGTCAATCCATTTCCTCTGAGGCTTTAGCCATGGCTGTGTCTAACTCCAATCACTCAGTCTGAAAATACAAGAAACGTAAAATGAAAAATAGCTTAATAGAAACTTAAAATAATGTACTTCGAGATAGGCTATAGCAGAAAACTTCATAACTTTCCATTTGTTCTGTGGAGGGGGCCCCATAGAATCACCCGGTATATATATACGAGTGAATTTGACAGAATGGGTCGGATTTTGCAATTTTCACTTCTGTTATGTATATTATTATGATTAGCAAGAATTCGCTAGCAAATTGCCTCCCCTCCCCCCCCTCCTTTGTTGTTGTTGGTTGTTGTTGTGTTTCATTTACTGCCAGCCAGCCGATCGATAGACCATCTGTCTATCGACTTAAAACCAAGGGTTTAAAAGATTAAAGGCGCTCCCATTTTTGATAAAGATCTTTCCTTCGAGGCAAAAGTAATCTGGCTTGGTGTTTCTCCTACAGGCCAAAACCTCCCCCTGCGGGCAGCAGGTGCAATGAGTCAAAGCATCTGTGTTGGACGCATCCCCTGCCCCATAGGAGGGGATAAAGCAGAAACCCACGAGGTCGACACACACACGCGGGCTGGAAGATATGGACTGAAGACGTCCCCAACACCTGGCCCCATCGATGCCCTTGCATCCTAACCACGTGGCCCTTTCCAAAGTATACTTTTCCTCGTGCCCTTTGACCGTATTCCAAGTGTTCTCTCCACCGCTGGCCTGCCTCGAGCCCACACGCCATTGCTTGGAGTTTCGAGGAGTCCCCATCGCCTTGCCCCTTTACGGAAGCCCTTGCATCTCACCACGTGGAAGACCTCGCCCTCGGAAATCGCAAGTCATCCACGGACCGCCTTCTATGCGCCCTCGGAAAATCTGCTAAGGTAAAGTGCCCTGGAAGAGCCCCATTTCAGTCACGCTTTTGTCTCGTAATATTTTCTTAAAGAGAAAGCCAGAAATCTCCCTTGTCTAATGTCTGTGCGCCTCTTGCATCGGCAGTATTAATTCTTTATTACTCCTTTGGCACCCTCAGTGCAGCTTCGAATTCATTATTCTTTTGCCTATTTTCATTACTGGCGTATAATGTGCATATCTCTCATTTCAGAGGGATCCTATTTCGTGGAAGCTTCTCGGACTGTGGCTGGAATTCCCCAGTTTCATTCAATCTACTTGAGTTCCTCTTTCCCGTACTAATGTCATTTATGTAAATACACTACTTTAAATGTGACCACGTGTTTTACGTAATATTTCCCTCAGTAACCAGAGCCCTATGCTCATATGAAATTCTCCTTTGTTTTCCTCTTTTTTTACGTTTTCCCGTACCCACGAAGTCAGAATCACAAGGCTAAATTACCTTAAATTGTTGCTACTTGTCTCACAGATATATATTTCAAACTAAAACCACGGAAAAACGTAAAAAAAATATATATATATATATATATATATATATATATATATATATATATATATATATATATATATATATATATATATATGTAATATATATATATATATATATATGTATATATATATATATATATATATATATATATATATATATATATATATATATTCATGATGTTACCTTGTAATATGTATATCATGCGATATTCTGATATATTTACTCTTTTATTTATATCATGCGTTATGCGTAATGATAGTGATTATTGAAGTGTCGTATTTAGTTTGCATCAGATCTCAAAGGAACCAGTGATTTAAATAACTTAATAGCGTAATTTAGAATTGATAATACAATTTTAATATTAACATAGTATGAGCAACACGTGTGTGTGTTCAGCGAAGACTTGTTTCTTTTCAATTTTCATCAGTTGAGATAAGAGAGAGCACTTTGTTTTGGGTCACACAATGAAAGGTTAGAATAACAATTGCTGATCAGTTCTGGAAATCCACTTGAGTTTTTCATCTTGTTTATAAAACATGTCAATCATAATTAGCCGATTGCAGTATGTTTTGATCGTGTAGAGACTTCTGTAAAAGATTCGTCCCGTACGAGCATAAGACGAGTGATTTCGCATTGTTACATGCATTGTTTGAGTCACTTACACCACTTTGAGAGAAAGAGTAACATGTCTTGATTTAGTTACATCATGTTTTGTCCCGATTGTGTTTAAAACGTTTTGCTGGAATGACGTCACCTTCCCTCTAGAACTTTCTCTCGTATCTCACACCCAAAATTATTTAATGACGTCACCTCCCTGCTTCTAGAACTTTTCTTTTGGTATCTTGGAACCAAAATGCCTTAACGACGTCATGTAATTGTTTCATGTTATACGGAATTCTGAAATCTATTCATTCTTATTCTTGAGACCGATCAGTTTGGTTCCCTCTCTCTCTCTCGTTCTTAAGAGATTACTTTTAACATAGTAGCCTATATTTGTGGTCACGTATTAGCATTAACTTTTGAGATCTGAATTTAGTAAAATTACTTAAATTGTAACGGCGCCTGGTAAAAAAGTGTGTTTTGTGAAATTAGTGCAACGGCAAAGGGATTTTACAGAGGTTTTCACAAGTTTGTGTAAGGTAACGTGAATTTTACTTATTAATACCATGGTATAATAAGTTAGGAAATTTTGCCTTAGTGAAATTATTATTGATAAATCTTATGTGTATTTTTGTGTATTTTTCCTGTTTGCAATCTCTTCATGTTTTCACATTTTTTTTTATGTTTGTGATGTAATATTATTTATGTAGCATTTTAAATATTTCTTGGTAATTTAACATTGCATGGGCTACTTGATTTAAGTTTTCATTTATAAAGATTTTCTTTTCACATCTTGAGTAATTCTTGATAGTTTAAATTTTCTTTATTAATTTAAGTTCCTGATAAATTAAAGATTTTGTAAATTAGTTTTGTTTCATAATTTAATTCAAGAAGTAATTAAGTTTTGTGTTATTTTCAAGTAATAATAAATTTTTCAGATTGTGAATTCTAATGATAAATTTTAAATTTAAAAATAAACTTTTGTATTTAATATTTTTTGAAAAACAGTGTTTCATTTATTGACCACCAGTGAATAGGATTGATTGTGTGTGCATAAGGCAAAGTGATAAATATGTTTTGTTCTTTTAGTTTTGCTAAAGTGAGTTAAGACCAGGGAAACAGTTAAAGTTGTGTAATGGAGTGATGCCCTTTTACTCTAGAATATCTCTTGTTTAATTTTTGATTCCTCACACATGTTCTGACAAACTGAGTCTGATTTTTCAAGTGATTAATAAGTTTTTTAAGGGATCACCGTTACCTTTAGAGTACTCAGTCGTAATTCCTATTGTTATGAGAGCTCAGGTATCTGGCTGAAGTGAGGTCAATTTTTGAATTTTGAGATTAGTTGTGTAATAACCAGGTACTTGGTACGCATCGATACAATATATGTATATACATACATACATACATACATACATACATACATACATACATACATACATACATACATACATACATACATACATACATACATACATACATACATACATACATACATACATACATACATACATATATATATATATATATATATATATATATATATATATATATATATATATATATATATATATATATATATATATACATATTCATTTATACATGTGTGTGCGAGTGCATTTTTTATTGTGCGCGCGCACATGAATCTCAGTAGAGAGATTCTTGGAACTATATAATACTTTCTTAATCAGGCCAGAGTTACTGATAACCATATCCTTAAAATGCACGTCTCTGAAGCAATACATTCTTTGATAAGAGAGGTTTTATTCACAAGCAACAGAAAACTTGTATGCAGTGCTTATAAGCAGATCAACATGTGATAATTTTGTGAAGAAAATTGTATTGTGCTAAAACACTAGGTGTTAGTGAATGCTGTTTTCTGTGCCTTATTTGAAACTAATCTAAATTTAATCAATGTTGAAGTAATATCGCTCAGTATCTCGTAACAAGGAACTATTTTGTCGATGACGGTGAATAACGGTTCATTTCCCTACTTTGCGGACAGTTGGTGATAAATACTTAAACGACTTGCATCTTTATTAAAAATCAAACTTTCAAACAGTTGAAGAAACCAAAGACAGGAAAGGGAGATGCACCGTAATCACTGAGCGTAGGTCCTCGAACACGTTGTTTTTGGGACAAGGGAGGAAACTGGAGCAATAACTGAAGGATAGATAAGTTAGCCGCATTTCAAAGCTTAATTTTCTTATTTTGATTTTTTTTTTCATTGAGAGCGCGCTATCAGATTGCCTTTTTTTTATTATGGCATAGAATTAAACAAAGGATTCCCTAATCTCCAGAGAGCCCAAAGGTGACAGACGCTAACTAATATGAACTGGTGATCGATAAGAAAGCTTATCAAAGGGAAAGAAAAATGAGTGACGTAGTAATTGATAAGAAGAGCCTCAAGTCCACGGATATCTGGACCCAGATTTAGTGAAAGAGTTGTGGGGAGAAGGACAATTTTACTTTATATTCCACTCTGAAACAAGACGAGCAGCACAGACAGCTGGGAAAGCATAGCTGTGAATGACAGTAACTTCTGAAATGTTCAGAAGAGTAATTTCACACTGGCCGACATCTCGAGTCTTCAGCAGTGTAAGTTCCCCGTTGGGCGAGTCGGTAGAGTTGTCGGCTAGCACTCGCTAGGCCCGAGTTCGAATCTCCGGCGGGCTAATGGAGAATTAGAGGAATTTATTTCTGGTGATAGAAATTCATTTCTCGCTATAATGTGGTTCGGATTCCACAATAAGCTGTAGGTCCCATTGCTAGGTAACCAGTTGGTTCTTAGCCACGTAAAATAAGTCTAATCCTTCGGGCCAGCCTTAGGAGAGCTGTTAATCAGCTCAGTGGTCTGGTTAGACTATGGTATACTTAACTTTTCAGCAGTGTAGCAATTCCCAAAAATGTATGTAACCAACAGGGTCACGGTTTAAGAATAATTGTTCCTTTACCTAAATGTAAGAACTGTAAATGACACTGTACATTCTGAATCTCTTCTATCCTCTGCATCCAACAACCGTTCCAAATCTCCACTCCATCGAGACAGC
This sequence comes from Macrobrachium rosenbergii, assembly GCF_040412425.1. NCBI lineage: Eukaryota > Metazoa > Arthropoda > Malacostraca > Decapoda > Palaemonidae > Macrobrachium > Macrobrachium rosenbergii. Next base: position 21,702,198 of record NC_089742.1, read on the forward strand.
ATTTCTCCATTCCATAATTCAGTACAAGATACGACTGCTCATTAGCCTCTCCTTCTGCATTTCCTTCCCATAGATCTCTTGTCTTCCATAGAGTACACCCCATATTTTTCCTTTAATTTACTTTGCCCTTGTTTTCCTTACTTTTTGTTGTTGTTTTGTTTTTATATTTTGTTTCATGATCATTTCCTCCATTAACCCTGGAATTTCTTCAATCCACTGCCTTCTGTATTTTTCTCCCTTTTTCGTTTTCTTCCTCACATTTACATGAGTAATCTGCGTGTAATGTTCAAGTGTGTTTCTTTTCTTTCCTTCTTCAATTTACTTATTTTTCAAACCATTTTTCCTCCAGTATTTGTCGCTGCATTTTTTAACCCCGTTCTCTTCTCTATTTTCCTATTGCTTTTTAAAAGATTTTTAGCTTTCTCTCTGACTAGTTTGAAAATTGTTTTTCTTTATATTTTTTTTTAAATGTTTTCCTTTCCTCAAGAAAAATACTTATCCTTTTCACTGTCTAGTTAATGGATGACGTCTATTTCCCAACCTTTCCTTTATATTTCTTCATGTCCGTGATTCTGAACCTAATGGTTGAATACACATGATTTCATCTACAAATAATCAGTAAAATCTAAAGTTTCTTACTCGGTTCTTCATATAATTTTCTCTTTGAAATTGTTCTTGGTTTGTGTTCTATCATAGTGTACGAACTATGAATTAATTACTAAACAGTATATTGATTTTAGTAAGACGTCCAGTATTCGCATTAACTAAAGCACCATCCGAAGCTGGAACATATCCACTATTTCTTTTAGATGACAAGTTCTCATAAATCACAAGGCAACTGGTAATTCCTTATATTTTTGTTTCCACTGTTGCTAAAATTAAAAGAGTAAACGAACCTACTGCTTAGGCAGGTACAGGGAGCCAGAAAAACAAAGTTATTATCTTGTTGCTTAAGGATTTTAATCTTTAACACGGTTCATTTTTATATATCTTGGTTATTTTCCCTTTTCAGATTCTCTTCGGTAAAATTTTACTTGCATCCTTCCTTTAGCGTGTTACAATGATTACCGAAGAATATTATTCCCATAAGGAATGCAAGGAAATCTTACGTTACTGTTCTTTATCCGAAAAAAAACTTCATCCTTCCTTTAGCGTGTTACATTGATTACCGAAGAATATTACTACCATAAGGAATGCAAGGAAATCTTACGTTACTGTTCTTTATCCGAAAAAACTTCATTCAAGATAACTTCATCTCCTTATTCAGCGCATCATGAAAGGGCGTTCGGAATTCCTTCGTCAAGTTTCCCTTTCAGCTACAATAGAGCTTAGTTATCCTACCGGAGGATGGAATTTAAACTAGAATGAAATGTGTAGGGAGGGCAGGACGGCATCTGAAACAGCCTGTACGGCTGTTGTTGTATGGAAGCTGGAAGTTTTCGAGCGAAGCAAAAGTGATGTGGACGGATGAAGAAGGCCTGGGAAAGTGGAAATCAGCCAGAAATACTGCGTTGAAATATTACAAGGTACATGCAAAGGCCAGTGACAGTATAATACTCTGTTTAATCTATTTCCATTCATTAAAAACATTATTATTTCAAAATGGGCACAAATCAAAACTCTGAAGGCCGGAAAAGTCCGTTGCAACATTCCACATAACAGGTACGAATAAGTAACAAAAGTATTGAAGATATTAAAAAATCCATCTGTAAATGATGACAACGAATTGATAATGATAATATATTGCCAAATGAATTAGTAATCGCAAATTAAACATGTGCTTCGCTGTAACCAGTTAATCACCTGTTACATCTCTGACGCGAATGATGTTAGGCTTCATTGCAGGCATCAGTTAGAACTGAGAAAGAATGAAAGAATTATTGCCCAGTGTTATCTGAAAGATGTTAGACAAAGTGCTTGCACTTATGAAACTATATTACACTAAGAGTGATTATTAAAAAGATACAGTAAATGGGCAAATGTTATCCTCCACCGAATGAAAATGAACTGCCTCAAGTATAACTTCGTCTTTCTCTTCCAGGTGGCTTGATGACTCTGGGCAACGTGCGATGCCTTCACGGCCGTGAGGGGTACGAAGCCTTCAGCGATCGACGCATCGAATCTTCTTACCTCGTCTGGGATGAGGCTCGATGCCGCAGGGGGACAATCCAAGAAAAACTTGGCCTTCTACGAATTGTTTAAAGCCTAGCCAGACTCCGTTTATTGCACCTTTTTCCCCATCAATGTTCAAAGAAAATCTTAGAAATAAAATTCCAAATGGGCCCATGTAAAAAATTAGATTAGAAAAATTTAAATGAACAGTTACAAGAATACAATGCATGTGATTTCTTACAACTGATTTTAAGATAGAGAACATTTTTGTAGCGGCATCCACTTACTAATAACTTGGAACATTAGACTCGTTCATGTTCATATGCTTTCATTTCCATGTATTCTGTTTAGATGGTTATATAAATTCATCATATCACATTATGCGCGTCATTGAATATATCGTTGTACATAATGTTCATGTTCCATTGGCATAATCGTCACATTCATTTTTAAAGGAATAGAATTTTTTAGGTACTATGATGTTCGAGAACGAAATTTGTATTATTCACTACCTAATCATGATTATTTTAGTAATGTATCCAATAGTAATAAAAACTCATGAAATAAGGAATTTCTGCATCTTAACACTTTTATCAGATTTTCCTCTGAACACCTAGCACAACAAATCTGAATTATGAATGACGCTGAATGCTTCCGCGTCATCTGTTTTCACGAATCAAAACAGAACTTTTCAGTTCACTAGCATCAAATGAGAAGTGAAAAGCAACATCATAAACTGATGTTGCAGAATATGCGTGAGTAGACAAACAAATAAACAAATCTTGGAAGAATGAGGTGAAGATGCGCACATGCACTTTCAAGCATACACATTGAAAGAAATATATAACACTACAATAAGAGGCATTTATTGCATTTTTTTTATTGCGTTAACACTCAGAGAATGTTTTTCTGAGTATAATCCTTTTTTTCACCCTCTCTCCTTTGTCGTGTTTGTTAAAGGCTTGTTTTTTCTGCTCCATTTGCTCTGTTTACTTTACGGTAGTTTTTTTCACTTTTCATTTTACCTTTCTCTTTTACTTAATTTCTCGGTGTTTTCACAGTTTTTCCTTTCTTTTTCCACTGCGCGAAAGAGTTCTTTTGCCAACCCAGTTAATGGATGACTTCCACAACTCAACATTATTTTTCATTCTTTCTGACATTTCAGCATTTTTTGGGGTCCAAACTTGATCAAGGCATGGCAGACCTTCACCTGCCCATGACCTCACTGTTTCTATGAGCTTATGGGACGCAGGTCTACCAATTCAGTCATCAGCACCCATTTACCTTTCTCTTCCTGGTCTCAAAAGCAAGTGGAAGGGGGCGCTGACCACGTCTGTGATGTTATGTCTGTAAGAAATTGTGTGACAACCCAATAGCCTTGTCTTTGCTTCAGCTGCTCAGTAGCGGTCTTCGAACTTTTAAATCTTCCAGATGGATCTTCTTGTCGTTTGTCTGTTTTCAGCTAAACGTCTTTAAATGCATCTTTACAAAACATTCGCATTGTGATACGCAATAAGATTATCTTTAATCTTATTCTATATCGTATTGTTCTTTTTCATTTGTACCTGTAACCAGTGATTGTACATGGAATACCAAAATAAAGCCGTTTTCTAGGTTATTTTTGTTCTTTGAGCTTATCTGCTTTGGTCCGTTTATCTTTTATCTGTTGAATGATCCTTTCCCTAAATGTTCTACTGTGACTGCCTAAGAACCACTGAAGACAGAAAAAAAATTGTATTCCTGGTCATCTTTCTATCTGTCCTGGGTTGTAGAATCCATTCGAAACAACTTGCTTCAGTCCACGATTTCTGAAACGAAATTCCTTCGGCAAAGTTTCCTCTCCCGTAACAATGGAGCCCAGTTGTAATTTTGTAGGCTGAGCTTTAAACGAGAGAGAGAGAGAGAGAGAGAGAGAGAGAGAGAGAGAGAGAGAGAGAGAGAGAGAGAGAGAGAGAGAGAGAGAGGGCGGGTAGTGGGAAGGGTTCTGATGAAAGCTTTTATGGGAATTATGGAAGGAAGCAGGGAGTTTTCGAGCGAGACAAAGGTGATGCAGATGTATGAAGCTGAACTGGTAAGTTGGTCATCGTTCATAAAACCTCTACAAGTTTTTCTGTCTTCACATTATTAAGCGTTAGAGAGTAACTATTAATAAGAAGGAACGCAAATATGTGTCCTTTTGCTTCCATCATTTCATGACCTCACACTATATATTGATCCCCTTGCACTTTTGCATTTATAACGAGGACTAAGGGTTTGACTGTTCGTAAGAGAGATAAAAATGTATTTTATATTTACGTCATTTTTATCTATTTTTTCTTTATAGAAAGTATAAGAATGTTCCTTTACCGTATTCCAGAAATACATTATGCCTTGCTATTATCTAACCAGAATCAAGGCGTGTCTTACTTCACTTACTCTGGACTACTTCATCTGATAAAGATTTGTACACATGAAACGATGCGATAATATTCTGTAGGTCATTGTCACTGCCGGATCGATCTGGATAATTCTTGTTCACAGGAGATTTCTTCACGTTTTCAGGTCCTTATCTTGATATACTGATAGGCAATATCTTGCTCAGACGTGGGGATACTATTGTTTAAAGACGGTCTGATTTTTATTGTTAGGCGAATCTAGCAAAAGCTACATCAATCTAGCAACCTGTAGAACAGTTATGGACTTGAGGCTCATTATTTCACCACGTATTATTCTCTTAAAGTTCAGATTCTGTCTATATGAATTTTAATTTAACTATAACTGGAATAATGTCATCAAATGTTCTTTGGGGAAATTATACATCAAACTAGAGCAAGATATTACCTATCAGTATATCAAGATAAGGACTTGAAAACGTGAAAAAAATCTCATGTGAGCAAGAATTATCCAGATCGATCCGGCAATGACAATGACCTACAGAATATATATATATATATATATATATATATATATATATATATATATATATATATATATATATATATATATATATATATATATATATATATATATATATACACATATACACACATATACACATATATACACACACACACACACACACACACACATATATATATATATATATATATATATATATATATATATATATATATATATATATATATATATATATATATATATATACATATACATATATAATATGTTAGTGTACACAGTAATGGGACCAAATTTCCCATCTCCACAGTAAATTCTGTCGATGGCTCCAAGTCATTTAATTTCGTAAAGAAAGTGTTCGCGGTTTCTTTTATCGTTCAAGCGCAAAATATTTTGTGGCATGATTTGTGGAATGGTAATGATTAATGTGATGCTCTCAGATAATTTCATGTAAAGAATAATTAATACTTGTATTCCCAATGTTGAAAGCGATACTTCGAGTTTAACTTTACTGTTTTATAATAAATTAATAATCATTTATACACTGTTTACTATAACTGCATTTTTCCGGCAGTATATGCTTTAGAGATGAGTTGGTAATTTTTCTTACTTATCATAAATTTTTCTTATCGTCAGGAAAATTATACCCGATAATTCTTTAAGAGACATGGACGAATGAGTGAGCCTGCACTCTATGAACTTCCGATTGATAAGAAATCTTATCAAGAATCAAAGAAGAAAAAGCGTAAGTGACTTAGCAACAGACAAGAAGAGGTTCAAGTCCACCTTTAGATCGGCGCATATAAAAGACCGACTGACGAGTCAGTGAGGCACAAAGCTTCGTGACAGTGTCAGTGAAAGAGCTCCACGCAGAAAGAGTCTCGTCTCCTATTCTGCCCTCAAAGCAGCAAACAAAAGAAGACCAACTAAACAAATATCACTTATTGCGAAAGTCGTTTCTACTGAAGTTTCTGGAAGAGAAATGGCACACCGTCCCACAGCCCGAGCTCTCCTCAGCGGCGTAGCAGCTTTCAGGAATATTGCCACCCAACAGGTTTGTTGTTCAATACGAGATTTTCCTTTGCCGAATTATCATCGCAGGCACTTATGAATTGCGTCCTATTTCTTTGATGTGTCATTCTATCAACATTAGCACCTGACAGTTTATTATTTTATTATTATTATTATTATTATTATTATTATTATTATTATTATTATTATTATTATTATTATTATTATTATTATTTGTTGCTGCTCTTGCAGTAGGAAACTTATAACTATTTTCTTCCTAGAATATACGTGCATATATGTGCAAAATCATACATACACTTACTTTCAGAATATTTCCATTTTATATAGATACAATATTAATTTAGTAACCTGCTCCAGGTGAGACAGATATGCACCAAGAACTGCATCAACTGCAAGGCCACTCGATCTCTGAGTCTCGCATCCAAAGCCTGGCAACAGCATCAGGTGAAGGAAGTAACTGAGCTACCAGGTGAATATTGAGTATTAAAACTAATTTAATTTCCATTAATGTAATCTGGTCTATTGTAGTACTAATAAAATTTGCTTTATTTGCAATTTACAAAACGATTGCCATACACATAGTTAAACATTCTGAGAGAGAGAGAGAGAGAGAGAGAGAGAGAGAGAGAGAGAGAGAGAGAGAGAGAGAGAGAGAGAGAGAGAGAGAATATTTAAAGTTCTTTATTGTCCCGTTCCAGGTGTCCCAATATCTTCTACCCAAGTGAGTAAAGATTCAGTGATTGTGAAATTCGGTGATGGCAGCGAGAGCCCGATGCCCTACGTGTGGCTGAGGGATAACTGTCGGTGCCCTGACTGCTACAGCAACGAAGCCTTGGGCAGGAAATACCTTCTGACTGACCTCGACGTTGATATCCAAGCTTTGGATATTCAGGTAGGAAGTGAAGTACCTTAAGGAAGAAAAATCCCAAAGTAATCCTCACTGGATCGATAGGGGACGTCATTTCCCATAATTAAACCATTGTTCATAAATAGTGATCATATTTATTTTTATATAGTTAAGAGTTGTTACACTCACATAAACACCTAGTGAATAGTGCTATATAGGATCATGTAAATATGATGAAATAATATTAGCATATTTACATGTCCTGTTTATTTTCAGAGTAATGATGAGGTAATGAGCATCAAATGGAGTGACGGGCACGTGTCAGAGTACCCAGCAGAATGGCTCCATGCCAGGTCATTCACGCCAACAGCCAGAGCCCTCAGGAGGAAAGTTTATGCTTTGCCAAGGGTAAGGAGGGTTCCTCCATGATTATGTCAGAGGCTAAGTTCCAGTAATGATGGTTACACAAAATAATTTCAATATAGCATGAATGGAAGATATCCAAGTAAAATTCGAAATTCGAAACACATTTAAGACTCTTTGTATGTATGAATGTGAACGTATTTTTAAACAGAAAGTCATAAACACATCTTCCTCACTCAGAAACCTTGGGGCTCCAACCATAAATTGCGAGAGTTCGATTACGAGACAATGAAGAGGGACGATAAGGTCCTCCTCGAATGGCTCATAACTATGGAGACTCAAGGATCAGCGATGCTCAAGAATGTGCCAGATAGTGACATCGCAGGACCTGAAATGATAGAACACATCGCATTTGTTAAGCAATCCCATTATGGGTAAGTAGCCACCAGATACCTGGAACACTAAATTGTTACTTAAGAGTTAAAAATTCAATCATTTACTTCAAAATGAAATAAATTATCATTATATTATCCTTTTAATATACATTTCTTTAGAAGTAAAAATTAAAGTATCCCCTTTTGTAGTTACTCTATGTGAATGGTTACAAGTATCGAGTTTATTACCAATTATTATTTTATAAGTATATAAACTGGTCATATTATATTCTTCAACCGTAGACCATGCTCCAAGTGGAAGTTCATCATTCATTATGTAAGAGAGGTTCCCAGGGTATTGTGATCTTAATTTTACTTCTCTCTCCTCTACAGACCCCACTCTCCAGTGATTAACAGACCAAACACAAACAACGTTGCTTTTACCAATGCCAAATTGGGAATGCACAATGACCTTCCTCAGTACGAGCAAATGCCTGGGGTATGGTTACAAGCAAATTACCTCTCATATTTTATCACCATCAGTATTGCTGTTAATGTTAATATACAACACATGAGTATTTATAATGTTTTTTGCTATTACTAATGTTATTGTTATCCTTCCACCAGATCATCTTCATCCACTGCGTGAAGCAGCACATTGGCACCGGAGGTGAGAGCGTCATTGCAGATGGGCTCTTTGGCGCTGAGCTCCTCCGGAAGGAACACCCAGAGGCCTTTGAGATCCTGACCACCACCGACTCCTACTTCTGGGACAAAGGTCACGCCAACTTCTCCTGGGAGATGGACGAGTTCTACAAGATTGCCAGATTCCCCATCATCACGTGAGTTCGCAAAAACAATCTTTGCAGTGAATGAAAGAGCATAACCCTTTTGCCCATTAAAGATCAGTTAATTTTACTTATATTTGCTGAATATTGTTAATATATTACTTGAGTCTCAGTTTATAGCTTTTATATATGTAATGATGCTGAAGTTAAAAGTACATTTTTCATGGTATGTAAATGAAATTTTATGGATATAAGTCTAGTTTGTTTAATACCAGACTTTCTTCTCAACTAATTAATGAATTTTTGTAATGAATAAGTGCAATGACCGACATAAATTCTAGATAACAGAGGATAATAAATTATGGTGATTACTTCAAAAGCTCTCGGAGCCACTGAAATTAAAACTGGTATTGCAGACTTAACAGCAACAAAGAGGTCATTCGTGTTGCTGTCAACAACGCCATCCGGGACTCCTACCTCGACCTGCCATCGAATAAGGTCAAGAAATTCTACGAAGCCATGAAGCTCTTCAACGACATCTTTACGCTAACTCCTCAACCTTCAAGATGGACTCTGGTAAGCACAGACACTTGCACTATCAACATTCTTTTCTGCAGTTGATTATGCACTTTGCTACAACTGATAATCACTTGTTGCATCTTTGATGTGAAAAAAGACATTTAATAAAATGTTACACTTTAGTACAAATATTTATTTGAACTTCAAAAAGATAAAGCTTTTGTTATTTACTGTTTTAATAAAATTTTCGTTTTATTTCTACTGTCTTTATAAATGAATAACGTAAGATATATTCATTTTTATTAAGACCTTTATGGTTGAGCTTTCACATATGTAAATATGGTACAAAAAAATAGATCACTCAGGAGATAAACATGAAAATGACATCTTGCATCAAATAGAGATGAACTGTCTGCCTCATATCTCCTTTTTTTTTTTTTTTTTTTAATCTTCCAGGTGACTTGATGACTTTGGACAACGTGCGATGCCTTCACGGCCGTGAGGGATACGAAGCCTTCAGCGATCGACACATCGAATCTTCTTATCTCGACTGGGATGAGGCTCGATGCCGCAGGAGGAAAATCCAAGAAAAACGAGGCCTCCTCCGGACTGTCTGAGGCCTATCTATTCTCTCCTTTTTTGCCTTTTAAATTTTTTCCCATTGATGTTCAAAGAAACTTTTATAACCAAAATTCAAAATGAACTATGTGAAAAATTAGATTAAATAGACATTAAGATGAAGGGGTAGAAGAGTGCTATTCGAGGGTTTTCTTACCACTGATCTTAAGACAGAGAATATTTTCAATATATATATATACTGTGTTCTTATGTCCTTTTTAACTTCATAATTTTGACTGTGTGATATAATCTTTGTAGTACGCAAATGTTCTTATAACTTGCAAAATTAGATCTATTTGATTGAATTAATTTTAATTCAGATCCGTTAAGCAGAAGTCAGACTCGTTCGTATTCATATACTTTCATTTTCATATATTCTGTATTGAATGTTGTATTGCAATATCTTTATATGGCATTATAGGCTTCACTGTACATATCACTCTACATAATGTTCATGTTCCATTTTTATAATCATCACATTCATTTTTAAAGGAATATAGTTTTTTAAGCAAGGTGATATTCGAACTAATTTTGTATTATTCACTATTTACTCATAAATTATTTTTGTAATGTTTCCAATCAATAATAAAAAATCATAACATAAGGAATTTTTGTATCCTAAAATCTTTAACAGATTTTTCTCTAAATGTCTAAAACAATAAATCTGAAGGGATGAATGTGGCTGAATGCCTTTGAGGAATCTGATTTTAAATATCAAAACAGAACTCTTCAGTTCACTATCATCAAATTAAGGAGTAAAAAGCAAAGACATAAACAGATGACACAGATTGTGCCTGAGTAGAAAAACAAATATATGAATTGTGAAAGAAGGTGAACATGCATACATATACACTCAAGCATACACGCCCTCTCACAGACCTGATGACAAACACACACATACACACACACACACACACACACACACACACACACGCACTCACTAAAGAACTGTATAAACCTACAACAAGAAACTTTTGTTCTATCTTTCTAATACACTTACACTCTTAGAATGTTTTTATTTCTCTTTTTTCTGCTTTTAATCTATTTTTACACCCTCTCTCCTCAGTCGCACTTGTTAAAGGCTTTTTTCTGACCCATTTCCTGTATTGGTTTTACAGTAGTTTTTTCATGTTTCATTTTATCTTTCTCTTTTACTTAATTTCTAAGTGTTTTCACATCTTTTCCTTTCTGTTTTTTTTTTATTCTATTTCTATTTCCACTGCAACCAAATTAATGGATTACTTCCACAGTACAACATTATTTTCCATTCGTTTTCACATTTCGGCTTTTTTTTTTTTTTTTTTTGTCCAAACTTGATCGAGGCATGGCAGACTTACACCTGCACATGACCCTACTGTTCCTATAAGCTGGCGACGCAAGTCTACCAACTCAGTCACCCACAACCATTTACCTGGTCTCAAGCGAATGGAAAGGGGCGTTGGCCACATGTCCATGTTCATTAGGTCTGTAGAACATTATGTGAATGGCCTTATCTGCTTCAATTGCTCAGTAGTGGTCTTTGAACTTTGAAATCTTTCGTATGGATCTTCTTCTTGTTTGCCTGTTTCATCAAAATGTCTTTAATTGCAGCTTTACAAAACATTCGCACTGTGATACTCATTAAAATTGTTTAACCTTATTCTATGTCATATTGCTCTTGTTCACTTATACCTGTGACCCGAGATTGCAGATGGAATACCAAAACAAAGACTCCTAAATCACTTTTGTTCTTTGACCTCATTTGCCTTGGTCTGTCTATCTTTTAATACTTTTCTCGTTTATTTGCTCAATGATCCTTTCCATAAATGTTCTGCTGTGACTGCCTACGATCCAGTGAAGACAAATAAAACATGTATTCCTGGTCATCTTTCTATATGTAATGGGTTGCAGAATACATTCGAAACAATTCGCTTTAGTCCTCGATTTCTGAAACGAAATTCCTTGTCTAAGTTTCCTCTCCCATATCAATGGAGCCCAGTTATAGTTTTCTGGGCTGGGCTTTGAACGTGAGAGAGAGAGAGAGAGAGAGAGAGAGAGAGAGAGAGAGAGAGAGAGAGAGAGAGAGAGAGCAGTGGAAGAGTCTGTTCAAAACCTATATGGGAATTACGAACGGAAACTGAAAGTTTCCGAGCAAGACAAAGGTGATACGTTATTCATCTGAAGGAACTCAAGTAACCTTCATCTTTATGATTTCCAAATAAGAGTTAGTAACTGACCTTTTTAGTAAATGTAAGGTACCATTTAGCTTATGAAATTACATTTATATGAACATGTATCAATACACTTTTTTTCTATTTTTTTTTACCTGTCACAGTATGCATACAAAAAAAATTAGATAGACGCTGTGTGACTTTGCTTCCATCAGTTCATGACCTCATTCTGTATACTGGTACCTTAAACTTTTACATTCATGTTAAGAAATAAGGGTTAGCTAGTTCGTAATTATGTATTTACTCAATTATTATGTAATTTTTTTCCTGGCAGAGAGTACAGGACTGTTACTTTACCACATTTCAGTGATCATTTACGCTTTTCTGTAATGATCTAGTCAGAAAAAAGCTTGTCGTACTTCACTGTCTCTGGAATACTTAATCTGATAAAGATTTGTACAAATAAGAAGAGGCCATATTAGGTCATTGTCAATGCCGGATCTCTCCGGATAATTCTTGCTCACTTGAGATTTAGTCACGTATTCAGGTCTCCTTATCTCGAAGTGCTGACAGGCAATCAAAATTTACTGTTCCAACAACTGTACCATTTCGTAACTCCTTATCAGTCAGTAATCTCATTGCTCTAGTTTAATATGAAATTTCTTCCAAATTACCATTTGATGATATTGTGCCGGTTATAGCTCATTAAAATTCATGTAAATAAATTCTGAATTTATTTACATGAAAATAAATTTTGAATATACCGAAAAAATCTCGCTTTTTTTCTGAGGGATTTTGATTGTAAACAGAACACCTGATAATTTACAGTATGTGTATCGTGATATAAAAACAAAACAAGTAAAAAATGCGCCGAAGTTTCTTCGGCGCAATCGAGTTTCCTATACAGCGTATAATCAAGGCCACCGAAAATAGATCTATCTTTCGGTGGTTTCGTTATAATGCTGTATGAGCCGCGGCCCATGAAACTTTCAGCCACGGTCATGGCTAACTTTAACTTTAATTAAAATAAAAACTACTAAGGCTAGAGCTCTGCAATTTGGTACGTTTGATGATTGGAGGGTGGGTGATCAACATACCAATTTGCAGCCCTCTAGCCTCAGTAGTTTTTAAGATCTGAGGGCAGACAGAGAAGGTGCGGACGGACAGACAAAAAGCCATCTCAATAGTTTTCTTTCACAGAAAACAAAAAATGGTTCAGATTAAGGAATATCAAGGCAGAAAATGCCAGAGAGAGAGAGCGAGAGAGAGAGAGAGAGAGAGAGAGAGAGAGAGAGAGAGAGAGAGAGAGAGAATGAGGGCAAGAAAGAAAGAGAGAGGGAGAGAGAAAATGAGGGTAAGAGAGAAAAAAAAAGAGAGAGAATGAGGGTGAGAAAGAGAGTGAGAGAGAGAAAGAGCTAGCAGGCGAGTCTCAATTGTGTCCGTGAGTCTCAATTGTGCACGTAAGTACCCATGTACTGGCGTGTACGTGCGCGCACAAGTGTGTACGTGTGACTGATTGTCTTATTTTATTCTCATTTTAAAAATGAATGGCATATATGCTGCATAATAGGCCTATACTTGATCATGAATAGACTCATTATAGGCCTATTCTTGTTCTACATTATTTCTCTGTAATGAATATCTTTTATTCTCATTCAAAAACTGAATTGCAAAATCTCTCTCTCTCTCTCTCTCTCTCTCTCTCTCTCTCTCTCTCTCTCTCTCTCTCTCTCTCTCTGTATCAGACTAATGATATAATAAATAATAATGAGCATGCATAGGTCTAGACCGATAACATGTTCTACTGCATCCCCGCCTTCTATTGCATCCCCTGTCTTTTATTGCATCTCCCATCTTCTATGGCATCCCCCACCTTTAATTGCAAATCCCATAATCTATTGCATGCCCATCTTCTATTGCATCCCCATCCTCTGTTTAATCCACCATATTCTAATGCATTTCCCGTCTTCTATTGCATCCCTGGTAATTCTATTTAATCTCAATCTTCTATTGCACCCTCCCGTTTTCTTTTGTATCCCAAATATTCAATTGCATCCCCCGTCTGTATTGTATCCCCATCATCGATAGCATCCTGTCTTCTATTGCATCAACCATCTTGTATTGCATCCCCCGTCTTTTATTGCATCACCTATCATCTATTGCATCCACCATCTTCTCTGGCATCCTCCATGTTCTATTACATAACCAGCTTTTATTGCATCCCCATCATCTATTGCATCCCCCGTCTTATATGGCATGCAGCCCCATCTTCTATTGCATCCCCCATCTTCTATTGCATCCCCATCTTCTATTGCATCCCCATCTTATATTGCATCCCCATCTTCTATTTCATCCCCATCTTCTATTGCATCCCCCATCTTCTATTGCACCCCCGTCTTCTATTGCACGCCATGTCATCTATTACATTCCCCATCTTTTATTGCATCCCATCTTATATTGCATCCCATCTTCTATTAAATCATCGTGTGCTATTGTATCCCACTTCTTTTAATTTCCCATCATCTATTGAATCTCCTGTCTTCTATTGCACCCCCCATCTTCTATTACATCCTCTTGTGTTATTGTATCCCCCTTCTTCTGTTGCATATCCCATCATCTATTGCATCCTCATGTCTTCTATTGCATCCCCATTTTCTATTGCACCTCTTTCTTTTGTTGCATCCCCATCTTCTATTGAAATTTCCATCTTCTATTGCATCCCCCATCATCTATTGCATCCCCGTGTTCTATTGCATCCCCATCTTCTATTGCATCCCCATCTTCTATTGTATCCCCATCTTCTATTGCATCCCCGTCTTCTATTACATCCCCAATCTTCTATCACACCCCCGTCTTCTTTTGCATCACCCACATTCTATTGCAAGCCCGTCATCTATTGCACCCCCATATTCTATTGCATCCCACATCTGTTGCATTCCTCATCTTCTATGTCATTCCACATCTTCTGTTACATTCCTCATCTTCTATTGTATCGCTCATCTTCTATTGCACCCCTCATCTTCTACCCCATCCCTCATCTTCCCATCATTCACCTTCCAGTCACCTTCCCCCATCTTCTATTGCATCCACCATCTTCTCATCACCCATCTTCCATCCTTTGGGTTATAAACCTCGTGAATATCAGTGTGTCCTGCCTGCTGTATTTATAATTCATTTATGCATTCATTCTCTTGTTTAATTACGTATTTCAACGAGCTAGAATGTATTTAGAATACATTATCATTCTCTGCTTCAAGTGAAAACATTCATTCAACGCAAAACGTTAAAAGAACCGAGTTGTTTTCCCTCCTTGGAGAAGGTGCAGTTGAAATTGCCAACCTACTCGATTCTCAAAGAAGGAATCCGGCGTCAATGTACCACTTTACCATTATTTAAATAAGATAAAAATAATAAATAATAAACGTTTGTTTCTTACTTTTTGTGATGGTAAGACGAAATTTTTACTTTTTTTTGTTGGTACTGTTTACATTCCTTGGACCCGGTGCTGTCAGAATTGCCAACTCGCCAGGTTTTAGACGAAGATAATCCACGAAAATGTACCACTTTATTTATAATCTAACAAGCTAAAAATAATAAACAATGAATATGTTTTTTTTTGTGCCAACAGATTCGTTTTATACTTCTCAGTGACAACATATGAATGCCCATTTTTTGTTGGCAGTCCTGTATCTACTTGGCGCTAAGTTGGACAAAGGAAATTTTAGTGTGGGTGGAACTGATCTTTACTTGAGATTATAAACTTCTTATTGACATTATATTAAGTTAAGATATTTACATATAACGGAATGTTATTCTAATAAAATGGTACTCTAGATAGTTTTAGTTGACGGGTCGATATCGTTTCGGTTTCACTGTGACACCCGCGTTCGAATCTCCTACCGGCCAATCTGAATTAGAGGAATTTATTTTGGTAACAGAAATTCAATGCAGTGGTTGATTCAACAATCTTAGGTCCCAGCTGTAACCAATATTTAGCCATTAAAATAAGTTTAATTCCTTCTTGGGCCATTTAGGAGAGCTGTTAATCAGCTCAGTGGTCTGGTTAAACTAAGGTATACTTAAAAACTAAGGTACTCTAGACATTCCAGTTGATTTGATTCTTTAGTTTATGAGAAAAAAAATAGAATTATAACAAAAATCTGAGACTCTTTTGAGTATTAAAATGCCGTCCTATCAATAGATGGTGTCAGCTCCTCTATTTTGAGCAAAAATACATCGAATTCCCTCTCTGGAAAAAGGACTGGAAGTGGACAAGTGGTCGCCCTAATCAATACAATAATCTAATGAAAAAATTCAAATATAATTTTTTTTACGTATTTTCATACTGTTTTATGAACTAGAGATAACAAATGTTATCTGAAATGTATTTGTCCATTCAACAATAAACGATTGAATACTTTAT
>NC_089742.1:21723318-21730818 GCF_040412425.1 Macrobrachium rosenbergii
CTCTCTCTCTCTCTCTCTCTCTCTCTCTCTCTCTCTCTCTCTATGTCTTTGGCGGAATCGTTTGAGCATTCGGAATTTCCGAGGGCGTGCGATAGTACTTTTCCATACAGAGGCTAAATTTGAACCTGTTGCCATTAACACACAAAAGAACGAATCCTCTCTCTCTCTCTCTCTCTCTCTCTCTCTCTCTCTCTCTCTCTCTCTCTCTCTCTCTCTCTCTCTCTCTCTCTCCAGTATTGATTTTCCTGTTACTTGTGAAACAAATATGACTGAAAGCTGGGCTCGACAGAGAATAGGCTATTATATATAATTTAGTGAGTCGAAAAATTAAAATATGAAATAAAAAAATATCCGTTGAAAGTTATCTAAAACGAAGGAACAAAAAACTTTTGTTATATTGTTGAATAACTGTAATGCTCATTGAATATATTTCTTTCCTTTTCCTGCTTCCCTTTAGCAAGTTTTCATTCAGTTTTATTCCTTCATTTTTTCAGTTTCCTGTCTATTTTTTTTTTTTTACCCAATGTCCGCTTTCTATTTCTCTGTAGCTTTTTTCTCTGCCTCTAGCAAATTTCTCTCACTGAGTTTCCTCGTGCTTTTACACTATAGTTCATTCTATTTATATCTTGCATTTTTCCGTCGTGTCGCCGAGGTACTTCCTCTTTTGCAATATCATTAATGGGAGACTTTCTCTTTTCAACCTTTTATATATATATATATATATATATATATATATATATATATATATATATATATATATATATATATATATATATATATGTGTGTGTGTGTGTGTGTGTGTATGTATGTATGTATATGTACATGAATATATAGTATGTTTATATTTTTTTGTGTGTGGTTATACAAACACATGTATATATATGCATAAATATATATATATATATATATATATATATATATATATATATATATATATATATATATATATATATATATATATATATATATATGTATATGTGTGTGTGTATAAAACTAATGCATGTGTTTGGATTATTTACATTTTGGGAGTAGCACATAGTTTTAGAATGAAATAATTCTACTTCTATCTCTGTTCATAGTACAAATATACTGCTTGTTTCCTTTTTTTTTATTGTATCTTTAGGCGACGTTGCTATGGTCAGTGAAATGTTATTACTCTTTCGAAATTCACATTCGGTGAGCAACGCTATGATAAAAATGAAATCCCGATTTCATGGACAGAAATAAGCCCTCCTTCTCTCTCTCTCTCTCTCTCTCTCTCTCTCTCTCTCTCTCTCTCTCTCTCTCTCTCTCTCTCTGTATGAGGTGAGGATTTTTCGATGTACCTACTACTAATTAATTATTGAAAAACAGAATATTTCAGACGTTACAACTAACATTTAATCATAAATATTATCATACTGGTTATCGGTAAATTAAGGAATAAATATAAGATGAGGGAAGAAAAATACACGCTGAAAAACTATTGTGAACCTGAAGCAGAAAACTTTTGTTTCATTTTTCTTCATAGAATACTTTCTTTTTCCTTTCTTTCTTTTGTTTATTTTGAATCGATTTTTTTCCTTTTTTGTTAGCTGTCGCTGGCTTTTTCTACCCCGATTCCGCTCTCTATTTACCCTTAGACTTTTTTATCTTCCTCTTTCATTTTTTTTTTAATTAACACCCCTGTGTTATGGGTTTTTTTTTTTATCTTTATATTTTCATGCATTTCTTTCGCTCCTTACTCATCAGTTGAAAAGTTGTACTTTATTTTTCAGGATTTTCTTTTGTTTGCAGCGTCTCTCTTGCTTTTGATATTTGATAATTTACAGCCTCTAAATATTTTTATTGATTAACATCTTTTGCAAGAAAATTTGGTCTTATGAACTCCAAAAAAAGCTGCTTAGATGTAAGTGCTCTCCCAATAAAAATAATATTTCGATTCATCTTTTCTCCCTTTCGTACATATTGCTTTCATAAACAGTGGTATTGATAGCAACTGTTGTAGGAGAACCACATAAATTTTGCACTGCTGTCGTTTAAGAAGAAGGAAACAAGGAACTTCACTGTTTATTTTTTTTAAATATTCGGCTTATATTGTGTGTTGAGAATGGTTTAAAGAACGAAAGAGAAGAGAGAGGAAAACGAAAACGAAGAATATGGCTTATTTCCTGACTGTTGCTTAGTTTTTCTGATAAAAACGAAACTTTTCCTCTCTATCCCATCCGTCCACGTCACTTTAGTCTCGCTCGAGAACTTCCACCTTCCGTACATAATACGTGTAACGGCTCCCAGAATCCTCCCCACCCATCTCTCTATACATTCCTATCTAGTTTAAATTCCATGTAAAGAGGAACAACTGAGCTCCATTGTTACAGGAGGGGAACTTAGATGAATGAAATTCGGAATCATTCTCTTAAAAACGCAGACTAAAGCGACGAAGTTTTTTCAATAGATGCTTGGTGGGTAGTTAAATAAGGTTGTGGAGTAATGGGAGTAGGCTTAATGACATGATAAGATTTCTCAACGGTTTAACCTCCTTGATACTGGAACCCTTTGCTTAAAGTTTATTGTTCTTAAGGCAGTTAAGAGAAAAAGGCTTAAAGGAAAATACCAGAAAACCGAAAACCTAGTTGAAGTCTAAAAGGTAAAGTGGCTATAATTGGTAATGATAAACAAAAAAAAGAAAAGAAAAAGAAAAAAAATGCTAAATCAACAGACAACCTAAACCTAGTTGAAGTCTAAAGGGAAAAATAGCTAAAATTGGCAATGATAAAAAAAAAAGAAAATGCTAAATCAAGAGGGGTAAATATTTTGCTATGCGAATTTCCTGCAGCTGCATGATTGGTATGTACATTTATTTTTCAGCCCCAACAAACTGCAACAAAAACTACTAAAATATGTTAATGAATACGGGAATATGCACAGCTATATTTAGATCAGAACTATGAAAATATGTACCATAAATATGTCGAAGCAAAGTTATTAAACCATTCGTTTCTATGGATGTCTATAATATGTTCTGCAAAAATATATAAACATTTTTCTGATCTCAGAATATATGATCGATTAATTATCTTCCAATAAAGACTTTGAAACTCCCTAACGAAAGCGCAAGTACAATAATTCAATAATAAGAGTTTACCTTCATGCAACCTACACACCTATTGAACGTAACTAGAAAACTTAGCTTTGTATGTTGACTACCCTGTGGCAAGTTGGTTTGGTATTGGTTTTCCAAGTTCGTATCCTTGAGCCCTTTTCTCCTAACTACCTTCAGAACAATAAATTTTAACGAAAGGGCTTCTGTATCAAGACGTTTAAACAGTTCAGCAACCTTATCATATCGTTAATCCTACTCCTTACTCTACAATTCCTTGGTGACTAACCACGAGCACCCTATTGAGATAACTTCGTAGTTTTAGTCTGCCTTTTTTAAGAGGGATTCCGACTGTCATTCACCTAAGTTTCCCCTCCTGTAGCAAATGGAGCTCAGTTGTTCCTCTTTACAAGGAATTTAAACTAAATAGGAATGTATAGAGAAATCGGTGGAGAGGATTCTGGGAGCTGTTATATGTATTATGTACGGGAGGTGGGAGTTCCTGAGCTAGACAAAAGTGATGTGGGCGAATGGGGCTGAAAAGATTCGTTTTGATCAGAAAAACTAAGCAACAGCCAAAGAATAAGTCATATTCCCCATTTTTCTCGCTCTTCACTCTCTTTCTTCAAATCATTCTGAACACAGAATATATGTTGATTTTTTTCAAAATATATATAATGTCATAAACTGGAACGTCTTGGTTGGGGAGAAATTGAAACAAAGGTTTATACTGATGCTGCCACGAAACCAAGAAACCGCAGCTTATGAGCAAAACGAAAAGTTATTTGAAAACTTACCTCCGATTTTCCCTGGATTACAAGTGAATGAGAAAGGTCACCGATTGGAATTAGAATTCTTTTACAAATTTACAAGGGTTTATTTACAGAGACTTTAGCAATGAAACAAGGAGACACAATACGACATGATAGTCGATGGGCAGACTCATTAATAGGACACATGGAACAATAATGCAATGATTGGCAACAACCAAGCTGATTAATAAGGGGGACAACGTGAAATACAATTAGTTCAATGATAATAATAATAGTTAGTCATGCCCCGATTACACGAAATAGTCTCAGATGATGCAAATGATGGAACTCCGGGATAGGAAAATAATTCATATAAACATTTTCGGGCCACAACGGACTTGGGATCGACTGCGACCAGCAATATTCAGAATTGTGGGTTGGCAGGCTAAATAATGGAGCACGGAGTGCGATCGAGCAGCTTGTCTCTCCTGAAAGAGAGGTCCCAGATTAACCACGGAGACACACAGAAGGAAATGGAATCCCCGTTATAAATGAGGATACTTTACACAATTAAATATTAACCACTACGTAGCCCAGCAGATAATTATAAGGAGATCACGTAAGCACAGTATGGAAATCGTCATTAATTGGGCTTTAACACAAGCACACGCACTCGCACAAAGAGAAAATTAACACTTGTATTGCTTAGCTTAAATAGCCATTAAATTGCACTGACTGAGGGGTAGGGATAAATGGATAATTATCACGAAATCTCTACTGAAATTCAAGGCACATTAATGACGAGATATGGGAGGCAGGCAGGACTCTTACAAAGGAGGATTGCTTTGTGGAGGAAGGAGTTAAAGTTTAAAGAAATGGAATTTCAAGGAGTTTAAGTAAAAGGGGGAAGGGCTGGTTTACTGACTATTTGCGATGGACAAACCTTGTCAGACAATTGTGGCGCCAACAGTCATCTCGGCTGTCCGTCGATGGTAGTTCAACCAGCATAAACGGAGAATAGGGGCGATAGATCCGCCCGGTTCGGAGATGAGAAAGCTTCTGTCTTCCCAAAGCCAGCTGCGTCTTGTGGGGCCTCAGCGTTAGTCCGACATCCCCTGCAGCCTCTATGTCAAGAGAACCAGCAAAGAGGGCAGAGGAAAAGCATACTTAGAATTAGGTGTTTTAAGATTAAAATCCTACCTGCCCCTAGCTTTAATTAGGCCTATTTGACTTCCCCATACCTAAATGCTTCCCTATCGCGTGATGGGGGTGAAAAAGGAGTGCCTATTGTTTCCCAGGCTCAGGCGATGTTGGGGGTGTTCCCCACTGCTACACACTGGTACTAACAGCCCTGATCTAGTTCAAACTATGCTTGTTTCCGTCCGTCGCCCGCCAATTTTCCCTGGCCCGACACTCAAATGAATAGCAGATTATTTCAAAAATTAAATAATGCACGGAAATCTACAGGAGGGAGGGATGTATATTTGACAATAATAAATTTCCTTGTTTTCTACTTCTTAAATGACAGAAGTGCAAAATTTAGGTGGTTCTCTTACAACTGTTGTTATCAGTACCACTATTCATGATAGGAATACGTAAGAAAGGTAGAAAGAAAAATCATAAAAAATAAAGTATAACATTTCAATTGACTGGTGACCAACGTAAGAAATGTTTGAAAAACTAAAAAGAAAAGAAAAACACAGAGGTGTTAATTAAAAAAAAAAAAAATAGAAAAGGACCTTAAAAATTCTAAGGGTAACTAGAGAGCGGAATCGGTGTAGAAAAATTCAGCGACAGCATAGACTCAAAAAAAAAAAAAAAAAAAAAAACAGACAAAAGAAAGAGAGAAAAAGAAACTATTCCACGAGGAGGAAAATTAAACAAAAGTTTTCTGTTCCAGGATAATAGCAGTCTTTCACTATTTATTCTTTTTCCTCGTTTTATATCTATTCCTTAATTCACGGATAGCCGATGTCTTTATATTTAAGGTCATATGTTAATTATAACTATACTGAAGAATTGCGTGTTTTTTTAATATTTAATTTGTAAAAAAGTACATCGAAAGTTCCGACCATATACAGAGAGAGAGAGAGAGAGAGAGAGAGAGAGAGAGAAAGTTAAGTATATCTTAGTTTAACCAGACCACTGAGCTGGTTAACAGTTCTCCTAGGGCTGGCCTGAAGGATTAGATTTATTTTACGTGGCTAAGAACCAACTGGTTACCTAGCAACGGGACCTACAGCTTATTGTGGAATCCAAACCACATTATGACGAGAAGTGAATTTCTGTCACCAGAAATAAATTCCTCTAATTCTTCATTGGCCGGTCGGAGAGTCGAACGTTGGGCCAACAGCGTGCTAGAGAGAGAGAGAGAGAGAGAGTAGGGATTATTTTTGTCCATGTACTCTGGTCTTTATTTCTGTTATAGCGTTCCTCACAAAAAAGTTATTTTTGTAAAGGTAACAATCTTTCACTCACCATAGCAACGTCGTCTAAAAATATAATAAAATTGGATAGGGATAAAAATAGAATAGTTTCATTTTAAAACTGTTTTGCAACTGCTAGTACTTTTCCATCTAAACATCAGTTATATATATATATATATATATATATATATATATATATATATATATATATATATATATATATATATATATATATATATATATATATATATATATATTTATATATATATTCTTGTATATATATATATAAAACACACACACACACACACACACACACACACACACACACACACACAATATATATATATATATATATATATATATATATATATATATATATATATATATATATATATATATATATATATATATATATATATATATATATATATATATATATATATATATATATATATATATATATATATATATATATATATATATATATATATAATATATATATATACATATATATATATATATATATATATATATATATATATATATATATATATATATTATTATGATTAGCAAGAATTGCTAGCAAATTGCCTCCCTCCCCCCTCCTTTGTTGTTGTTGGTTGTTATGTGCTGTTTCATTTACTGCCAGCCGGCCGATCGATAGACCATCTGTCTATCGACTTAAAAACAAGGGTTTAAAAGATTAAAGGCACTCCCATTTTTGATAAAGATCTTTCCTTCGAGGCAAAAAGTAATCTGGCTTGGGTGTTTCTCCCCACAGGCCAAAACCCTGCGGGGCAGCAGGCAATGAGTCAAAACATCTGTGTTGGACGCCCCCTGCCCCATAGGAGGATAAAAAGCAGAAACCCACGAGGTCGACACACACACGCGGGCTGGAAGATATGGAATGAAGACGTCCCCAACACCTGGCCCCATCGATGCCCTTGCATCCTAACCACGTGGCCCTTTCCAACGTATACTTTTCCTCGTGCCCTTCGACCGTATTCCAAGTGTTCTCTCCACCGCTGGCCTGCCTCGAGCCCACACGCCATTGCTTGGAGTTTCGAGGAGTCCCCATCGCCTTGCCCCTTTACGGAAGCCCTTGCATCTCACCACGTGGGAAGAAACTCGCCCTCGGAAATCGCAAGTCATCCACGGACTGCCTCTCACGCGCCCTCGGAAAATCTGCTAAGGTAAAGTGCCCTGAAGAGCCCCATTTCAGTCACGCTTTTGTCTCGTAATA
>NC_089742.1:21735818-21750818 GCF_040412425.1 Macrobrachium rosenbergii
GAGAGTTATAGAGGATTTGTACTCAGACGGTTTCATAACTGACAATAAAGAACGCTGATAAAACTTTTACATTTTATAGGCTTTTATTCAGTGACATTCGTGAAATGTGAAGTAATACAAAAAAATTCAAAAAGAAGACTGAATAAAGAGTAAATTTTAATTAACCAAACTAAATAGTTTAGGAATACAGAGATAGAAATTGATAAAAAAAATTAACTGTATGAAAGGAAAAGAATAGAGAAAGATTGAGAAAAAGAAGTAACCTATTAATGATATTGCAAAAGAAGTGCCTCGTCGACAGGACAAAGAAATCCAAGATATAAATAGAATGAACTGTAGTGTAAAAGCACAGGGAAACAGAGTTAGAGAAATTTGCTAGAGGAACAGAAAAAAGCTACAGAGAAGTAGAAAGCGGACACTGGGTAGAAAAAAATAGACAGACAACTGAAAAAACTGAATGAAAAATTGCTAAAGGGAAGCAAGAAAAGAAAAAAAATATATTCAATGAGCATTACTATCAACAATATAACAAAAGTTTTCTGTTCTTTCGTTATAAATAACTTTCAACGGACATTTTTTTTCTTCATTTCATATTTTCATTTTTCGACTCACTAAATTGTATATTATATTCTCTGAGGAGCCCAGCTTTCAGTCATATTTGTTTCACGAGTAGAAGAAAGATCAATACTGATAGAGAGAGAGAGAGAGAGAGAGAGAGAGAGAGAGAGAGAGAGAGAGAGAGAGAGAGAGAGAGAGAGAGAGCATTCGTTCTTTAGTGTGTTAATGGCAACAGGTTCAAATTTAGCTTCTGTAAGGAAAAGTATTATCGCATGCACTCGGAAATTCCGAATGCTCTAACGATTCCACCACACACACATACAGAGAGAGAGAGAGAGAGAGAGAGAGTTCTGATAAATACATTAATTTACTTTATGACTATTCGTATTTATTGTGTCTTTGGCAGCTACATCTTAGTTGCTTTACTTCACAGTGAATGTATTCATGGGTATCAATGTGATAGTTATTAACAGGGCATTTCAGATGCATGACTGGCCTAGTACTCAGTGCTTGTCTGCCACTTAAAATAAGATCGACACAGGTTTTAAAAAATACCGTAAACGCTCAAACATACCAAGTCAGTATTGGATCCTGGGGGTAAGAGGTCTCATCGTCTGCACGCGAATAATGGAAAGAGACAGCAGAAAGAATCTAAACGCTGGAACCTATCGAAAGATCTATGAAATATTAAGATATGTTTACATCGAGGGAAACTGAAAATTGGTTTGCCGTGTTCGTAGATATGTATATTAGGAAAAATCACAGGAAATTTCAAAGGAAACCTACATTTTCGTGAAATTCCAAAGAAAAACATTTGTGCTGTCATGTAAGTAATCTCTTACAGAGGATTCCTTTGCTCTGACTCTGTTAACAACTCATAAATGTTATTGCCAACACCTGGTAATGTTTTGGGCTATAAGGGGAAGGTTTAGGACCTATCAATTAGTATTGTAAAACGAAATCTTTGACCAAGAAGAGAAAACCCAGATGCCCAACTGGAATGCGAGTTTCTTTTAAAGCTAAAACCTAACTCAAATCTAAGTTCAGGTAAAACGTGATAATGTACATCATGATGCGGTAGAATTTATGACAGATAAAGAAAACATAACCGTTTTGGATGTCTTAACTGTTCACTTTGATGTAACGCAAGATTCCTGCTGAATAGAAAGTTGTTGATTTCAATTTCAAGTCATAACTAAGCTTTTCCACTTTCAAAATTTATAGTCACCCATCACTTCCATCAAAGTCAAACCCTGGTGGATGACTATGCACCCATAAGTCGCATCTCAGATATCAAGAAATTGTTCCAGCATTTGACTCTCTGTTATTATTTTTTCGTCGTCTCTCTCTTTCCCCTTCCTTAACACATGCACACACACACACACACACACACACACACGCGCAATTACACCACCTGGAAAATTAGAATACAACCATCACAAGACACCCAGTCCAAATGAGAAAGACAAATTCCTGTGTATATTGCCGGTTAATGCCGGATGAGCCAAGACGCGATGCCAGCGGTCATCCCAGCGACCCCAATGCGAGGCGGAATTTGAGCTCAATCTGGCGCCTAGTAATCTAATCCCGCAGGCAGATGTAGCATCATTGTTTTTAATAACTGCAACTATTAATGCCTGTATACACATGGGATAGTAAATATACAAGCAAAATCTCTCTCAATAACTGACACAAATTATATCCAATTCCACTTCCACTTAAGGGATGGCCTAGCTAAGATACTTCCCAACCATAGGAGTGGCGGAACAAATATGTTGGTAAATCTACAATCAGAATTTTCTCCCCCGCCCCCTCTCTCTCTCTCTCTCTCTCTCTCTCTCTCTCTCTCTCTCTCTCTCTCTCTCTCTTACTTTTAATGTTTGTTATCACAAGATAACAACGTGAAGGCTCGATAACAAGTCTGCGTGAAAGAAAAAAAAATGAAAGAGTACGTTAAAACTCCTCGATTTATTCCCGCTCTTATAGAGGCTCATAGTGATAATCGTATCACAGAAAGACGAAAAATCGTAAGTTTGTTGTGGGTATTCAAAATTATCACATACCCACACGCACACACACAGAGATAAACACACACACACACACACACACACACATATATATATATATATATATATATATATATATATATATATGTGTGTGTGTGTGTGTGTGTGTGTGTGTGTATGTGTATGTGTGTGTAAGTAAAAAAATTCATGTAGGAAGAGAACTTCGTGGATTTTGACTTCATTTATATATTCATCACGTTTCATATTTTCGTGATTCAGTTCCATACATACATACACACACACATATATATATGTGTGTGTGTATACATAATACAAACGGTTTCTTTTACTGTCCCACAAGCAGTTAGAATAATGATAATATACAAAATGCTAAGCAACCTATCTTCAGAGTCAGTAGAGGACCAACAACATTGCGATGAGTAATAATGATAATTTAGTCTCTCTGCTTCCCCTAAAAGAGATATAGATGAATTCTGACATTCTCTCTCATCCTCCCCATCACCATTGTCCCTTTCCAAAACTTCCAGCTTCCGTGCAAACCTAACATAAACGCTTTTAGGAGCCTGCACGCTCTCTCCTCCTCTATTTTTCTACATTGTTGAAGTTCAGTCCTACAGAAGTACAACTGCGTCCATTATTACGGGAAAGGAAACTTTGACTAACGGATTTCGAAAGCCCATTCAAAAAACGCAACCTGAGGAGTTGAAGTTACGTCTAAGGAACGCTCACTCTTAGTAAGCCAGAGACCCAGGAATCACGATCAGATATAATACGAAGAATGATTTTCATTGGTTTAGAATCCCTGAAGTGGAAATTAGCATGAGAGGATAAAGGTTGAGAAACTCACTTACGGGCAGGTGTCCATAAAGAGAAATGGCTACAGAAGGCGTCAATTTACTGCTGACATTGTTTACCAGCGGACTTTAGGGGGAACGGTCTTTATATACAATTTTGTGAAGTTGCACAAACCATTGTATAATTACGTTTTCAATTCCAAAAACAAAAACAATAGCAACAGGATAAAAGTAAACATAAAATTAGTGTATATAACAATCGGTGTGTCAAAATGTTGTTGATACACTTTGGAAACTACGATTATTTTATAGTAGCTTAGAGGCAATGTTCTCCTGATTTTATTCAAGATGACGAAAAAGGCTTATAAGCAGGTAAAGCCATCAATATAAAGAGTACCTTTGAGGATTAAAGCAATTATAATTAAAAGTGGTTAAATTGTTGATAAGTTTGTAAGTTATGGTGAAGAACAATGAACATTTTTAAAATGTGCTACAGAACGGGGATGGAAATTTTAGATTTTAATGACCTTAAGACATCAAAAAAGCCATCTAGTAAAAATTATATTTTTAAAGATGTAAGACCGATATGATGTAAACGAGCCAGTCAAAGATGGAAGAATTACGAATATAAAATGCTGTTACTCAATGGAAGAAAAATGAAATGTCAAGCGAACTGAAAGAAAAATAAACAGTGACATCACAAAGACAATAGAAGTTACGCGTTTACAGTATTGCAAGCTTACAATGAGAACTATTTTGTTGACACGAACAATAAATATTAAGATAGAAAACACAGGACAGAAACTGTTGACTCCTGGAAATTTACCTAAAGAACAAACTGAAAACTTGAGGGAAAAAAATAGTGCAAAAAATTAAATAGAGTTGAATGTAGTAGAAGAAAAGGTTAACAATTGCGACAATAAATAGATATATAATAGAAATACAAAAAAAAAAAGGAAAGGAAAATATTCTCAGCAGTTGCAGCAGCACAGAAATGGAAAATAAATGTCCTGATCCAGGTTTTTACGATACCATATTGTAAGTTATTAGGTGATTTATTTACAAATCAAAAGCCCCAATGAAAAAGAGAGAAATTTTTTCAGCTGTGGTGTGAATAAGCGTTTTACACTACATCCGTAAAAATTGTGAAAGTAATTTGTCCTTCCATTATGTTATAACAAACCGGATTCTGAAAAATACTGCTGTCATTGAACGACAGACAGAGAGAGAGAGGGAGAGAGACAGAGAGAGAGAGAAACGGAGAGAGAGAGACAGAGAGACAAAGAGAGCGAGGCAGGAGAGAGAAAAACAGAGTTTCAGACTCTTCTCTTCCCCACTCCTGTACACATCGCCCTTTCACATTTGTCTTACTAAGAGAAAATTCTGAAAAATAGAAATCATTAGTGAATCAGACTGGAAAAGGAAAACCATTTAGTAGACGTGATAGAGAAATTAGAGATTTATCAACACGAATAAATAATATGATAACGAGGAAATTGAGTCAGTAAATTCGGAAAAGCTTCGCGAAAAAAAACACACAGAAAAATAGAGCTTCAAATTACAGGCAACGTTAAATACGACTTTAAGAAAAGAAAAACTTCTAAGGGCTAAAAAGACACAAGACGGGAAAGTAATTCTTTAAAAATACTAGAGTCGTAAAACAATGCACCGTTGTTCCGCTGTAGATAACTTTTGAAAGTCTTTGTTTATTTCTCCAGATTATATTCATTTCTTCACTCACAACTGACCATATGACGTTTTTGTTTCACTTTCCCCCCTCTCCCTGACGAGCTCCGCGTCTAGTAATATTTCTTTTGAAAGAGGGTAAATATCGAGTAGCCTCAATACCAGTGAGAGAGAGAGAGAGAGAGAGAGAGAGAGAGAGAGAGAAAGAGAGAGAGAGAGAGACAGAGAGAGAGAGAGAGAAGTAACATTATATATATAAATATATATATATTTTTTTTGTCAGGTGTTCGCAGTCAGCGTCAGGTTGGAACAACATTGTACGTTCCCGTAAATAGTGACTGACTAAAATATTTCCTTATTTCATCCTAAATGACGAAACGCTTATTTACGTCGAATTCTCCTGTCATAGAACGAGAGAGAGAGAGAGAGAGAGAGAGAGAGAGAGAGAGTGTGTAGTTCTTATTGTTAGTGAAATCATGTTTATGTCCATCACACACACACACACACACACACACACACATATATATGAGGGGCGCGGCGTAACAAGGTGGCAAGCGCCACCGCGGCCGAACTGGTTTTTTTATTGTGAGCGAGCAGCTAAAGTACAGCACTATCCTGTACACACACTTTTGTCCCCTTATGTTACTGGCAAAAGGTTCGAAAATCCATGCAAAACAAAGGGAAATTTCGCCCTTAGCGAGTTCTCACTGCTACATCATAAGACTCGTCATAAAAAGGAGGCAAGCGGCAACCAGTGGAGGTCTGTAATGTAGTCTGTTTTTGGTACGGTAATTGTTTTTGTTTTATAATATTTTCATGGAAATTTTACTCAGATATGTTATAATAATAATTTTAGAGCATTATTAGGATAAATATTTTAGGTTGTTTTCACAAAAACATGCTTTAATTGCCGTATGAAAACATTTTCATTGTGTTCATTAACACTTTACAATCTTACATTACCTCACTTTTGTGGTTGTATTGCTAAATGACAAAACATACTATAATGATTTTTGCATATGTAATAGGCGAATAAATTTCCTTTAAAATGAGGTATGATTCATAGAAATCGTTTGGCTGGTTTTTCTTTTATAAGCGTTTTCATAGTTGGCAAACTTTAAATGCGTTTTTATCATTTTTAAAAAACGGCGCTTGGCACCTTATTACACTGCCACTCATATATATATATATATATATATATATATATATATATATATATATATATATATATATATATATATATATATATATATATATATATATATATATATATATATATATATATATATATATATATATATATATATATGTATATATATACTGTATATATATATATATATATATATATATATATATATATATATATATATATATATATATATATATATATAAATGTGTGTGTGTGCATGTATGTATATATATACAATATATTTTTATATATATATATATATATATATATATATATATATATATATACTGGTATATATACGTATTTTATATATATATATATATATATATATATATATATATATATATATATAATGTGTGTGTGTGTGTGTGCGTCTGTATGTCTGTATGGCTTTTTGCTTTTAGCTGATAGTCAGCTCAGAAGTCTGGTTAAACTATTTTAATATTAATAATAATAATAACTTCGACATTCAGGTGGATTCGCGTCCAGGTCCGGGTCTAAGTTTTTATCACCCCATTCATTGTTATAGTCACTGCTTTGAGTCTGAACAGATCTGCAGTTGTTTCCTGTTGTCCTGGATTGGAAATTTAATCAGGGTTTGTAGATCATTTTGCTTCAGCGATGCCTATTCTTCAATGGCTTCCTCACAGCATAATTGTATTTTTTATTTATCCTTTTAACTGAGTTTTTAATCATGATATGTAGTTAGATAACTCCTAACACAAAACATATTCTTATTTATTTTCTTAATGGATTATAGTGAATTGAGGACGTCTGTTTTGATACTCGAAACTCACTTATTTAAAAGTATTCATCATCGAGTGTTAGACATTTAGAAGAACGTCTGGTGAAGAATTTAGGATATAGAAAGTTATTAGTCCTTTCATTTTTATTATTCGTCGAAACATTACAAAAATAAATTATTAGGATGCACTGAACAACGCAAAATTCTTTTTCGATTATCACAATAACTAAAGACTATATTCATTAAAAAATATAAATGCTATGTTTCTACAATGGAACATGAATGTAATGTACAATGATATATATAATGGAGTATATAATGTGATATAAAAACGTATTTATATATAACTTTTAAAATAGAATAGATGGAAATGAATTCTGTTAAATGCAACACGAGCTAAAGTAATGTCATCAAACATTTTGCAATCAGGACATGCCTCTAGCGTTTCAAAGTATTAGAAAAATTCATTATTAAAGAAGTTATGAAGTATAAAAGAATAATTATGAAGTAAATATACAAAAAAAGAACAGGAAAACACAAAATATATATTCAAAATATTCTCTATCATAAATTGAGTGTTATGGAATCCCTTGAATTATATGCTTCTAACCCTTCATCGTAATATTTTTTTAGATATATTTCTTTTCTTACTAAATAGTTCATTTAGAAATTTCTTTCTAAATATTTCTTTGAACATCAATAGGAACAACTTAAACAAAAAGAAGAGAATAGTTAGGCCTCAGACAGTACGGAGGAGGCCTAATTTTTCTTGGATTTTCCTCCTGCGGCATCGAGCCTCATCCCAGTCGAGGTAAGAAGATTCGATGTGTCGATCGCTGAAGGCTTCGTATCCCTCACGGCCGTGAAGGCATCGCACGTTGTCCAGGGTCATCAGGTCACCTGGATGAGAAAGAAGAAGATATGCTGAAGACAACTCACTTTGACTTGATGGAGGGCATCGTTTATGTATTCATCCTTTTGCTAATCAATCTTAGAGCTCCATACTTTCATAAGTGCAGTCACAACTATATAGGTCTTCGTGACATTCTTATATCATTTATGATAAAAATTATTCAGGCAAAATTTTACAGAGAGAAAAGGCTTAATTGTTATGACAGTTTTTTTTTCTATTACTTCTTATTGATATTTGCCCTAAAGCCCAAATAATTTCATATCAAAGATGCAATTGGTTATCTTGTTATAGAGGAACACGTGATTAATTCTTGAAAGGAATGCTACAAATGCAAGCAAATATGCTCACCGGAGTCCATCTTGAAGGTTGAGGAGTTAGCGTAAAGGATGTCGTTGAAGAGCTTCATGGCTTCGTAGAATTTCTTGACCTTATTCGATGGCAGGTCGAGATAGGAGTCCCGGATGGCGTTGTTGACAGCAACGCGAATGACCTCTTTGTTGCTGTTAAGTCTGCAATAACAAGTTTAATTTCAGTGCCTCCGATATCTTTTGGGGTAATTAGTATATCTTATTAACCTCTGTTATCTAAAATTTATGTTGTTCAATTCACTTATTCATTAACAAAATTCATTATTTTAATGAGACAAAAGTGTTGAACGAAAACAGACTAGCCTTCTATCCATAAAGTTTCATTTACATACTATGATGAAGGTGCTTTTAACTTCAGCATCTTTGCAGATTTTTTAAGAGCTTTAAATAGAGACTCACGTGATGATAGGAAACTTGGAGATCTTATAGAACTCGTCCATCTCCCAGGAGAAGTTGGCGTGACCTTTGTCCCAGAAGTAGGAGTCGGTGGTGGTCAGGATCTCAAAGGCCTCTGGGTGTTCCTTCCGGAGGAGCTCAGCACCAAAGAGCCCATCTGCAATGACGCTCTCACCTCCGGTGCCAATGTGCTGCTTCACGCAGTGGATGAAGATGATCTGTGAAAGGATGATAATAAAATCAGTAATGGCAGAGGATTTTGGATTTTCATGTCTTGAGTAATAATATTAAATAAACAAAATGCTCTAGCTGTTGAAAGAAAGGAGAAGCCAAATGCATGAATCCATACCCCGGGCATTTGCTCGTACTGAGGAAGGTCATTGTGCATCCCTAGTTTGGCGTTGGTAAAAGCGACGTTGTTCGTGTTTGGCCTGTTAACCACTGGGGAATGGGGTCTGTGGAGAAAAGCAGAATACATTTAAAATTACAGTGGAATGAAAATCTTTTGACATTACGAATTGGTTGTATTTCAAAAAACTTACATATCTAAAAAAATAGTAACTGGAAACATGCTTGCAAATGGGAAGGATTCACGGGAGCCACCAAAAGACCCCTTGATTTTTATCTTTAAAATAATTTGTTAGAAAACTAGAACACAAAGACCATGTACCAAATTTTGAAAGAAATTACTGAATTACTAAGCCCCAAATAACAATCCTGTGTTACATTTCACCGGTAGGTACTCACCCATAATGCGACTGTTTCACGAATGCAATGTGTTCTATCATTTCAGGTCCTGCGACGTCACTATCTGGCACATTCTTGAGCATCGCTGATCCTCGAGTCTCCATAGTTAGGAGCCATTCGAGGAGGACCTTATCGTCGTTCTTCATTGCCTCGTAATCGAATTCTCGAAGTTTGTGGTTGGAGCCCCAAGGTTCCTAAGAGGGAAAGGTATGTCTTATAACTTTCAGATTTATAAATACCCTTACTTGCATGCATACATAGACACACATTCAGAAATGCATGTTGAGAATTTCTAATTTTACATGGTTATCTTGCATTCAGAATAAACTGAAAAATTTGTGTATGTATCATTACTAACACGAACATGTAGAGGAACCTAGTAACCCTTCTTACCCTTGGCAGAGCATAAACTTTCCCCCTAAGAGCTCTGGCTGTTGGCGTGAATGACCGGGCATGGAGCCATTCTGCTGGGTACTCAGACACATGCCCGTCGCTCCACTTGATGTTCATTACCTCATCATTACTCTGAAATAAAACAAAGCCAGAAAATGTAAATGGTGTTTTACATATGCTAATATACGGTATGTTTCTAATATTTAAATGGTACTACACAACAATATACATTAGGCATGCATATAAAAGTAGCAACTCTTATCTATATAAAGATATATATGGTCACCAACTATACAATTACAAGGTGCTTTCGTCAAAGGAAATGTCATCACTTATGTATCCAGTGAGAATACTATTTGCATTTTTCATCGACACGTGGTATCACATCCTACCTGAATATCCAAAGCTTGGACATCAACGTCGAGGTCAGTCAGAAGGTATTTCCTGCCCAAGGCTTCGTTGCTGTAGCAGTCAGGGCACCGACAGTTATCCCTCAGCCACACGTAGGGCATCGGGCTCTCGCTGCCATCACCGAATTTCACAATCACTGAATCTTTACTCACTTGGGTAGTAGATATTGGGACACCTGGTACTGGAACAATAAGGAGCTTTTAATATTCTCTCTCTCTCTCTCTCTCTCTCTCTCTCTCTCTCTCTCTCTCTCTCTCTCTCTCTCTCTCTCAAAAATGTTTAAATATTCATATGTATATTTTCTATAAAAAGGTGAATAAAAAAACTTACTTCTACCAAATAGGTCTGATTACATCGATGAAAATGAAACCAGTTCGAAGACTGAATATTTACCTGGTAACTCCGCTGCTTCCTTCACCTGATGCTGTTGCCAGGCTTTGGATGCGAGACTCAGAGATCGAGTGGTCTTGCAGTTGATGCAGTTCTTGGTGCATATCCCCCTCACCTGAAGCAGATTTCTAAATTGATATCGTATCTATATAAAATGGATAAGTTCATTCAAATAGTGCTTATGTGATTGTACAAATATATGCACACATGGTGAACTTTTGATTGTTAGTAAATTAATTATATAAATCAATATTAGTTACTAAACAATAAGAGCTTTTTTATTATGCTCTTCCTCGTTTACAGAAAATTTCTATTTAGTTTCTGAACGAAGATGAGGATTTGAAAGGAGCAGTGAAAATTAGTGTTGTTGCATGACGGCAATGAATTTTAACGAACAGAATAAATATAGTTTATAATGCATATGCTGCATTTGTCTTAGTGATGAAGACAAAACTACAATAAACGTAATTCAAAGGCTTGGATAAACTAATAAAGCCATCATTTTTCAAAAAAATCGAAAATAAGATGCAACAAGAAGAACATCAACAAAAAAGAAGGTAATAATAATAATAATAATAATAATAATAATAATAATAATAATAATAATAACATACAGTCAAATGCTAATGGTCGTGGAATGACAGGTCTGAGAAGTAGGACCCAATTTCACAAGTAACTGATGTTTCGACAAAAGAAAACATCGTATTGAACAACAAACCTGTTGGGTGGCAATATTCCTGAAAGCTGCTACGCCGCTGAGGAGAGCTCGGGCTGTGGGACGGTGTGCCATTTCTCTTCCAGAAACTTCAGTAGCAACGACTTTCTCAATAAGTGCTATTAGCTTAGTTAGTCTTCTTTTGTTTGCTGCTATGAGAGCAGAATTAAAGACGAGACTATCTTTCTGCGTGTAGCTCTTTCACTGACACTGTCACGAAGCTTTGTGCCTCACTGACTCGTCAGCCGGTCTTTTATACGGGGCATCCAATGGTGGACTTTACTCTCCTCTTGTCAGTTGCTACGTCACTTACGCTTCTCCTCGTTCTTGATAAGCTTTCTTATCAATGGGTAGTTCACAGAGTGAAGTCTCCATCATTCGTCGAATCTTCCAGCAAAGAATAATGGATTCATGCTAGTACTAATTCAAGAAAAACAAATATGACACTACACTGTTACCGATGATGAGAATAAACGGTGGGTAAATAGTTAAGATCAGTTTCATCGGTTTGTGCTTTCACAATAAATGCTGCTATAGTAAATAGCCCTAAACTACTGTAAATCTAAATTAAACTAGAAATATGCTCTCAAAATTCCGATGTAGACACGTGGAAGTTAATATTACCTCTGCAAACTAATCTTAAAATGGAATATTCTTAGAGAACAATATTAACCGACATAACTCCCCCCAAAAATATATAGGATTTAAATAGGTTGACTATATAATATGTATACAATTGGAAAAATATATTTTTGGCTATATGATATTTTGAGAAAATTGTTAGCAGATTACTGTAGAACGCTAGAGTGCACTGACATGTACTGAAAGTCTACCGACGTTTCCCCATCGGTGTCCTTACAAAATGGTTTTGACTGTGAGAATGCTGAGAAGAAATCAAATCGAATGTGCCTGGGAAATAGGAGTTATTTAGCAAATGGTTTCCTTAATGGCTGAAGGCGTTCTATTATCTGAAATATTGGTATTGCTTAAAGAACAAACAGACTTTTGTTGTAGAAGTTAAGAATCAATCATAGTAAAAGACCACAGACGTCTCGCAGAAGTCTGACTCTGTATCATTTAATTGTGCTATTAATTAAAAGCAGAAAATGCTGCCAGTACAAGGAAGGTTGGCCATTAATAATCTGACGGTCTCCTGAGTTCCTGTACATACAGAATTTGACTGATTCCTATGTTTGACTGACGTCACAACAGCAAAGGTTACAGACGCCGTAAATTTTAGATATAGAAAAGTTTTCTACGGGAAACAAAAGCCAGATGTTGACCCAAGCCTTGTACAGGAAAGTAATGTTACTGAATACGCCAGAAAACTATGAAACATAATGATATTAATAAAATAAAGGGTAACTGTGGATGATAAAGTTTTATAAGACAAATCATCAAAGATGGGGCAAAGCACTATGATGCTGATCACCATCCCTCTCGTGTATAAACCAATACCCACAGCCTTTTTTTAATATGTCGTGAAGTATCGTTCCACCCAGCAAGATATTTCCATATCTATGTTCGTAGTTCGCTTGCTGATTCCCTGAGGCCTGGCCACAAAAGAGCTTTGGACGCGGTGCAACGCTACTTTTGATATTCTGATCGTATATTAAGAGGAAAATTATAATTGAAATGTGTGAACAACTCAGGCGTTTTTACTGTAACAATAAGACTACGATGTGTTTGTTCGACAGAATAACTATGGTACTAAAAAGACTACAGCTTTATACTCAGCTCGGACCCCAAAAAGAATTCATTACAGTAGAATTCCCTGAAGGAGGCATATCTGTACACATGTATCCATTATGGTTGGCATTCGAGCGTGTTAACCTCTGTTCCTCCGTAGTCGACAGAACACCAAGTAACTAATTCACTGCCTAGGTCAACAAAGAAACAATAAATCTGTCATGAAACATGCCTAGTCCATTAACGCCGCCCTCCTTTAGGATCGATCTCAGGTGTCTTGATGGTGTGATGAGGTTGCTATGTTTATGTATGTTTATAAACAAATTTAGACATACAGTATGTGCAAATGCAAGTGTTTTTAAAAGATAATTGAATGTTTATAAATCTTAAAAATAGAAAAGGTGAAATCACTTTAACACTTATTTCTAATAATGAAAGTGAATAATAGTTTAATCTTTCGTTCTTTAGCCACAATAATTAATCTATATATCTTTTCCACATACAGTAACGACCGACACAACCTTTTTTTAAAACTTTTGTAAATGATGAGTACTTTCTGAAAAGAACGATCAATATTCTTCGCAAAACCAATCCACATTTTTCTGGCTTCCTCATACGAGAACAAAAGGCTCAGAAGGTTCTCCTCCTTCATCTTGGCAAGCACCATTAGTATCTGTTCTTGCTCTGACAATGCAGTGTCTGGTCAGTTACAGGGTCCGAGAAAAATCAATTAACGGGTTAATGGGACAACTTATCACTGCCTCTGTCAGAGCATAAGTTTTTTTTGAGTTTCGAGGCTCTCTGGGCTCTGTTAAGCTGCCTCTGATAAATTTGCTTCCCCTGTTGGGTTTGGAAAGAGGATTTCCGATAAAGAACTAATATAAGCCAACTGGTCCATCGTGAGAGTATGTACAAACACCCATCAGTAAACAATTTACAGAACTGACATACTGAGGTTCAAATCATTAATATTTAACAATTATTTTCAGATTAGATTTTTAAATGTTCCTAAAATGACGTGAATCTAAGCTTTGCTAATATTTATAATGAAGTTTAAGGTTCTGGGTACAGTCTCTCTCTCTCTCTCTCTCTCTCTCTCTCTCTCTCTCTCTCTCTCTCTCTCTCTCTCTCTCTGAATGTATTCTTTTGGGGAAATATGATTAAATGAATAACATTATAATTGATTCCCGTATGGTAGAATCGCAAGGAACATTGGAAATATTTTCATCTAAATAATTTAAGGTAAAGGAAAGAAAACCAAAAAAAAAAAAGCGTTATTTCTATAAAGATTATGTAAATCCCTCCATATTTATCAGCAGTTATGCATCTTTTATCTATAAGCGTGTTTATACAGACTGCTAGCAACTGGTTAAAACTGACATTCCATATCTGAGGAAAAACAACCTCCTTGACACACCAATGATACGACTCTGTGCAACATTCTCTCAGAGAACCGTGGAGTGAAATTAGGTTAAGGCTACATTCGTGAGGTTCTCTACAGTACGATTCTTCCCTTTACCAAACTTTACCGGGGATATATCTCTTTTGAACGATATCTGTGACACCAACATTCACGCAATTATCGATCACGACAATGAGATTATTATCTTCAGAACTGCCTTTGTCTAGAAACGATAATACACTTTCATCCTTGTCGCCTAACTACTCCGGCGTCAACAAAAATACCACCAGGACTTATCTCTGTACTACAATAAAAATATCGATAAGCTGTCGTCTGAAGATAACTCTTTAAGAATGCATAACACCTCTGAGCAGCAGCTTAAATGACTTCCTCAGGAGGAAAGACTGATGGTTTTTACAGAAATGAGTCATCTTTGCACTTACACACAGGAGGAACACCTCTTGGCAAGTATAATCTTCTGTCCTTTCCACGTGGACTTGTCATCATCAGTTGACATAACTAGTGTTTTGCAGTATATTATGGTTGTTATTTTCTGGTTTAATTTTATCAGTTAACT
>NC_089742.1:21760818-21770818 GCF_040412425.1 Macrobrachium rosenbergii
TTTGTATGTTGACTACCCTGTAGCAAGTTGGTTCGGTATTGGTTTTCCAAGTTCGTATCCTTGAGCCCTTTTCTCCTAACTACCTTCAGAACAATAAATTTTAACGAAAGGGCTTCTGTATCAAGAAGTTTAAACAGTTCAATATATCATATCGTTAATCCTACTCCTTACTCTACAATTCCTTGGTGACTAACCGAGCACCCTATTGAGATAACTTCAGTTTTAGTCTGCCTTTTTAAGAGGGATTCCGACTGTCATTCACCTAAGTTTCCTCCTGTAGCAAATGGAGCTCAGTTGTTCCTCTTTACAAGGAATTTAAACTAAATAGGAATGCATAGAGAAATCGGTGGAGAGGATTCTGGAGCTGTTATATGTATTATGTACGGGAGGTGGGAGTTCTGAGCTAGACAAAAAGTGATGTGGGCGAATGGGGCTGAAAAGATTCGTTTTGATCAGAAAAACTAAGCAACAGCCAAAGAATAAGTCATATTCTCCATTTTTCTCGCTCTTCACTCTCTTTTCTTGAAATCATTCTGAACACAGAATATAGGTTGATTTTTTTCAAAATATACATAATGTCATAAACTGGAACGTCTTGGTTGGGGAGAAATTGAAACAAGGCTTATATTGATGCTACCACGAAACCAAGAAAGCCCAGCTCATGAGCAAAACGAAAGTTATTTGAAAACTTACCTCCGATTTTCCTGGATTACATGTGAATGAGAAAGGTCGCCATTTGAAATTAGAATTCTTTTACAAATTTACAGGGGTTTATTTACAGAGACTTTAGCAATGAAACAAGGAGACACAATACGACATGATAGTCGATGGGCAGACGCATTAATAGGACACATGGAACAATAATGCAATGATTGGCAACCAAGCTGATTAATAAGGGCCAACGTGCAATACAATTAGTCGAAAATGATAATAATAATAGTTACCGTCATGCGATTACACGAAATGGTCTCAGATGATGCAAATGATGGAACTCCAGGATGGGAAAATAATTCATATAAACATTTTCGGCCACAACGGACTTGGGATCGACTGCGACCAGGAATATTCAGGATTGTGGGTTGGCAGGCTAAATAATGGAGCACGAGTGCGATCGACGCTGTCTCTCCTGAAAGAGAGGTCCCAGATTAACCACGGAGACACACAGAAGGAAATGGATTCCCGTTATAAATGGGGATACTTTACACAATTAAATATTAACCACTACGTAGCCCAGCAGATAATTATAAGGAGATCACGTAAGCACAGTATGGAAATCGTCATTGATTGGGCTTTAACACAAGCACACGCACTCGCACAAAGAGAAAATTAATGCTTGTATTGCTTAGCCTAAATAGCTCTTAAATTGCACTGAGGGGGAGGGATAAATGGATAATTATCACGAGATCTCTACTGAAATTCAAGGCACATTAATGACGAGATATAGGAGGCAGGGGGACTCTGGATTGCTTTGTGGAGGAAGGAGTTAAAGTTTAAAGAAATGGAATTTTTAAGGAGTTTAAGTAAAAAGGGGAAGGGCTGGTTTTACTGACTATTTGCGATGGACAAACCTTGTCAGACAATTGGGCGCCAACAGTCATCTCGGCTGTCCGTCGATGGTAGTTCAACCAGCATAAACGGAGAATAGGGCGATAGATCCGCCCGGTTCGGAGATGAGAAAGCTTCTGTCTTCCCAAAGCCAGCTGCGTCTTGTGGGGCCTCAGCGTTAGTCCGACATCCCTGCAAATATGTCAAGAGAAACCAGCAAAGAGGGCAGGAGGGGAAAAGCATACTTAGAATTAGGGTGTTTTAAGATTAAAATCCTACCTGGCTAAGCTTTAATAGGCCTATTTGACTTCCCCATACCTAAATGCTTCCCTATCGCGTGATGGGGTGAAAAGGAGTGCCTATTGTTTCCCAGGCTCAGGCGATAAGGGGGTGTTCCCCCACTGCTACACACTGGTACTAACAGCCCTGATCTAGTTCAAACTATGCTTGTTTCCGTCCGTCGCCCGCCAATTTCCTGGCCCCGACACTCAAATGAATAGCAGATTATTTCAAAATTAAATAATGCACGGAAATCTACAGGAGGAGGATGTATATCCTTGACAATAATAAATTTCCTTTGTTTTCTGCTTCTTAAATGACAGAAGTGCAAAATTTACGTGGTTCTCTTACAACTGTTGTTATCAGCACCACTATTCATGATGGGAATACGTAAGAAAGGTAGAAAGAAAAATCATAAAAAATAAAAGTATGTTTGAAAATCTAAAAAGAAAAGAAAAACACAGAGGTGTTAATTTAAAAAAAAAAAAACAATTAGAAAAGGACCATAAAAATTCTAAGGGTAAATAGAGAGCGGAATCGGTGTAGAAAAAATTCAGCGACAGCATAGACAAAAAAAAAAATCCAAAACAGACAAAAGAAAAGAGAGGAAAAAAACTATTCCACGAGGAAAAATTAAACAAAAGTTTTCTGTTCCAGGATAATAGCAGTTTTCACAATTTATTCTTATTCCTCCTTTTATATCTATTCCTTAATTCACGGATAACCGATGTCTTTATATTTAAGGTCATATGTTAATTATAACTATACTGAAGAATTGCGTGTTTTTAATATTTAATTTGTAAAAGTACACGAAAGTTCGTACCATATACAGAGAGAGAGAGAGAGAGAGGGCTGGACCGAAGGATTAGATTTATTTTTACGTGGCTGAAGAACCAACTGGTTACCTAGCAACAGGACCCTACAACAGTGTGCAATCGAACCACATTATGACGAGAAATAAATTTCTGTCACCAAAAATAAATTCCTCTAATTCTTCATTGGCCGGTCGGAGAGTCGAACGTTGAGTCAACAGCGTGCTAGAGAGAGAGAGAGAGAGAGGAATTATATTTGTCCATGTACTCTGGTCTTTATTTCTGTTATAGCGTTCCTCACAAAAGTTATTTTTGGAAAGGTAACAATATTTCACTCACCATAGCAACGTCGTCTAAAAATATCATAAAATTGGATAGGGATAAAAATAGAATAGTTTCATTTTAAAACAATTTTTTGCAACTGCTAGTACTTTTCCATCTAAACATCAGTTATATAATATATATATACATATATATATATATATATATATATATATATATATATATATATATATATATATAAAAAATAATCATTTGTAGATGTTACTTCCCAAAGCAGCTATTTACATGAACTTTCTTTCTCATATTCGGGGACAGCTGGATTGCCGCTAATCGGGGATTTGTCATTACGAATGACACATGGTGATACTTTAGACTAATAATTCATGAGGACGTAGAATAAAGATTTTCCTATTCTTATCACAAAGCTAATATTGAACAGACTGATCAAAGCAAATAAACAGAAAGTACTTAGGCTCTGTGCCTGTCCGTTTATCTGTCTTAGAGGTATGATGGTTTCCGCCTACTTTCCTGCAAAACGAAGCTGAATTTGATTTAGGTAAAACGGTCATATTTAAAGAAAGTGATGATGACATATGAAAAAATTATTGGTTAAAAAAGGTGACGAAGAAATCAAATCACTGTAATGCTTCAGAAAGGATTTTTGTTTTCTTTCCTTTCAATTGTTTTTTATTTTTGTTATACGTTTTTCTGTTGTTGTATTTGTTGCTGACTCTTGTAGCAATTTTTGCTATCTGTTCTACAATAAATTTTCCCACAGCAATTTCGAGATTTTCTCTTTGTCTCTCAATTTTGCCGCAATTCTGCATATTTTTTCTCTGGGTGATTTTTTTCGCTCTTTTCTTTCTCCCCTCCACGAAATAGTCCTTCTTCCTCCTCCTTATCGGATGACTTCAATTTCTCGGTATTTTCTCTTCCTCGGTGTGATGTGATGCTTCCTTTTGTTATCTAACACAATTGGCATTTCCTCATTTGATATGGTCTGAATATTTGAACCAGCTCTGTGTTAAAGTAACACTTGTTTTATTCATTATTCTCTTCTACTCTTTTATAATAACAATCTTAAATCTTAAGGTTCCTTTTTATCATATTATAATAATAAAAGATTACGGTATAAGTATACGTTGTAAGTACGATATATAAATGGTGTAGTCTCCATACATAAAACTAACGAAAGAATCTAATTAGGAGCTGAAACGTTTTTCCTACACGTTTCAAATGTGCAATTGATAGTGATAAACCTATAACCCTGACAAATCTCTCTCTCTCTCTCTCTCTCTCTCTCTCTCTCTCTCTCTCTCTCTCTCTCTTCCTTAGGACACGATGAAATGTGAGACGCCGAGGGTTAATTTCAGATCAATCGTGCATACTTTCCCGACTAATGAGAAGAGTGAGGCTCCTCAGGAACTGCATTTAAAGGCCCTAATTAGATTTGGAAGAGATATTTTCCTTGAATATGAAATTCCAGCCCTGCTGAAATGATTTAGAAATCTACGAATCTGGGAATGAAGGACGCTGTAAAAAAAAGAAAAAGGAAAGAAAAGAGGTTTTCCGTATTCAAAAACGCGGGGGAGAGTTGACCGCATAATATGTTTTCATTTTCACCTCAATGTGATCGTTTCAGAGAATAATAGGAAAACAATTAGTGAGACATTAAACCTCTAATTGCGGAACAAGGACGTAAGGTAATTTGTAAGAGAAAAATGAAAATAGCTCCACCATCACTTCACATTCTTATTCAGCAGCCCCACCTTCCACAAAACTGCTGTCACAAACACTTCATAATCCACCAAAACCTGTATCCCCGAATATGAATGCTCTTTCATTTTGATGCCTACGTCTCTCTCTCTCTCTCTCTCTCCTCTCTCTCTCTCTCTCTCTCTCTATATATATATATATATATATATATATATATATATATATATATATATATATATATATATATATATATATATATATATATATATATATATACGTGTGTGTGTGTGTGTGTGTGTGTATATATACATATATATATATATATATATATATATATATATATATATATATATATATATATATATATATATATATATATATATATATATATATATAAATATATATATATATCTTCTTCTTCTTCTTTTAACGTGCTTTTTCTCATTTTTTGTATGGGTTATGCACGATGCCTTCTTTGAAGGACTTTGATTTGGCTTTGGGGTAGACCGTAGTCTCGATCGGCTGCCCTGCCTGACATCGCTTAGAGTGACTTAGACCCTGGTAGCGTATGTACATTTATCGTACCAAATCACTAGCTCCCTTTCTCCCAGCAGCGAGAAGATTGAGCGGTTAGGTCGACAATTCCCGAGACGTGTGAGGTGTCTGTTATGTTTTTAGAAGATGTTGGAGTGGCTTTGTCTGTGTGTATTTGTCTGTAACACCCATTGGCTTTTAGTAAACCCATCCGTTGATTACATACATAATCCCAGGGTGTCTACGCGGATAGCAAAGTGTCCGCCTTTTCTGACCGATCGGCTGCGGATTTGAACCTGTGCCACAGACCACTATGAAGTCCGAAGCTGCTGCTCTACCGACCTGGCTATCGAGGCTCCATATATATATATATATAATATATATATATATATATATATATATATATATATATATATATATATATATATATATATATATATATATATATATATATATATATATATAAACACACACACATATATATGTGTGTGTGTGTTTGAGAGCATACATATATATACCACCACACAGAAACATAAACACTGCAGAATTCTCAAAGTACTGTGCAAACACTCTTTCAGTCATTTACATTTACA
Organism: Macrobrachium rosenbergii; assembly: GCF_040412425.1. NCBI lineage: Eukaryota > Metazoa > Arthropoda > Malacostraca > Decapoda > Palaemonidae > Macrobrachium > Macrobrachium rosenbergii. The sequence continues at coordinate 21,766,580 of NC_089742.1, forward strand.
TTTTATCAGCCACTAGCATGTATAAATTCCATCGAAGCACCATAATATCTTCCAGTTGCAGATGTTTTCACGTGCCCATGTTACCGCGGCAACATCTGGCATGTTTTTCTTGAATGCCCATTTTATAACAGTAGCTCTTTAAACAAGGTCAAAGTTCAGTTATATCTTCATACAACTATTTTTATTTTCATACAGAGTAATAAGGGTGTTTTGCCAATTCTACCCTTTTCCTGAATTACTACTACTACTACTACTACTACTACTACTACTACTAGACACATTATTTGCCTGTATGTAATAGCAGTTTCCATCTTCTCCTATTCATTTAAACAACTGTTTTATCTTTTTATACTGTACTCATCTCATTTAAGGGCACTTTTTAACTACTAACACTTCTCTTACCAAATCGAGTTTACACCTACCTTTCTTATCATTGCTAAATTTCTCTTATTATTTCTGGCAAATAAATCATGACTATCCAGTCTGGGCTATATCATCTTTTACACCAGACAAGTCATTCCAGTGATAGCAGGATCATGCAGCTGGATCATTCTGGCCATAAATACCGTCGAGTTACTATTAGTAAATTACCTGACATGCAGTGGTTTCTCTTAGTTACTTTCAGTAAATTACATTACACACAATCCTTTCTCTCTGTTACTTTCATTGAATTACCTTACGTACAATGCTTTCTCTTAGTTACTTTCAGTAAATTACCTTACAAAAAATGCTTTCTCCTAGTTCCTTTTAGTGAATCGTTTTACATACAATGAACAAGGCTTTCTCCACTTTCCTTCAAATTTTTAAATTAAAACTCTATAAACAAATTGTTTTTGTCATTTCATCCAATCATATTTTATATTGCCATCACCTAATGAGACAGAGAAAAGTAGTTCTGTCTCATTAGAAAGGAAAAAATTAATTAGGAAATATGTCATAAATTCATGGAAAACTAAGTAAAAGTAAAGCTGAAAGAAAATAGTGAAGCGGGGCAGGTAAACGTCAGCGACAAATAAGACAATGGAAAAATAAATAGCGAAAGAAAAAAGTAAATGGAAAAATCGCAGACCGTCAGTCCGATATAAAAATACAACAAATGTTTTCTTTCTCACATAAATTTTCTTTTACATTTTTTGTGTTCATTTCACAACACATGTACATCCAGCATCATTTTCTTTTCACAAGTTGCTTTTACCAAAGGCTAATTTATTGTTTTTTGAATATTTGTTTTGCAAAGTGGCATGAAAATTGTTTTTGATACCAGAGAGAGAGAGAGAGAGAGAGAGAGAGAGAGAGAGAGAGAGAGACTGCCTTCATATATGTCTTAATGTACCTTTGTGTGACTGTTAATTTTTAGTTTGAGTTCTAAAAGCTATATATCAAGTCATCATAAACTGAGCATATTCTAAATATCTTTATGTGTTGTAGTAATGATGAAATTTTGATTTAGTTGCAAAGTAATTCAGAACTGGTCCTTTTATGGCACACAACACTACCCGTTTTACTTGTTCTCACATAAGTTAGTACTTATCCCTCTTTTATCACTTTTTTAGTTATTCGGTTTATCGCTGTCTTTATTTTCTATATCATTTACGAAAGTCTTTTTTTTTTTATCTATATCTTGGTCAAGAATCGAGTCAAAGCGTTCAGCATGTCACTACACTTAATACTGTTTAAATACCTGGTAGGAATGTGTTAGTGTTTAGATGCAGGGCAAATACAGATTGAAAATCACTGTCATTCAGGTTGTGCTTAGATAGTTATAGAGGATTTGTACTCAGACGGTTTCATAACTGACAATAAAGAACTCTGATAAAACTTTTACATTTTATAGGCTTTTATTCAGTGACATTCGTGAAATGTGAAGTAATACGTAAAAATTCACAAAGAAGACTGAATAAAGAGTAAATTTTAATTAACCAAACTAAATAGTTTAGGAATACAGAGATAGAAATTGATAAAAAAAAATTAACTGTATGAAAGGAAAAGAATAGAGAAAGATTGACAAAAAGAAATAACCTATTAATGATATTGCAAAAGGAGAAGTGCCTCGTCGACAGGACAAAGAAATCCAAGATATAAATAGAATGAACTGTAGTGTAAAAGCACAGGGAAACAGAGTTAGAGAAATTTGCTAGAGGAACAGAAAAAAGCTACAGAGAAGTAGAAAGCGGACACTGGGTAGAAAAAATAGACAGACAACTGAAAAAACTGAATGAAAATTGCTAAAGAAAAGCAAAGAAAAAAGAAAAAAATATATTCAATGAGCATTACAGAGATACAACAATATAACAAAAGTTTTCTGTTCTTTCGTTATACATAACTTTCAACGGATATTTTTTTTCTTCATTTCATATTTTCATTTTTCGACTCACTAAATTGTATATTATATTCTCTGAGGAGCCCAGCTTTCAGTCATATTTGTTTCACGAGTAGTAGAAAGATCAATACTGCCGAGAGAGAGAGAGAGAGAGAGAGAGAGAGAGAGAGAGAGAGAGAAGGAGGAGCATTCGTTCTTTAGTGTGTTAATGGCAACAGGTTCAAATTTAACTTCTGTAAAGGAAAAGTATTATCGCATGCACTCGGAAATTCGGAATGCTCAAACGATTCCCCACATACACATACAGAGAGAGAGAGAGAGAGAGAGAGAGAGAGAGAGAGAGAGAGAGAGTTCCGATAAATACATTAATTTACTTTATGATTATTCGTAGTTATTGTGTCTTTGGCAGTTAACATCTTAGTTGCTTTACCTCACATTGAATGTATTCATGGGTATCAATGTGGTAGTTATTAGCAGGGCTTTTCAGATGCATGACTGGCCTAGTAATCAGTGCTTGTCTGTCACTTAAAATAAGATCGACACAGATTTTTAAAAAATATCGTAAACGCTCAAACATACCAAGTCAGTGTTGGATCCTGGGGGTAAGAGGTCTCATCGTCTGCACGCAAATAATGGAAAGAAATAGCAGAAAGAATCTAAACGCTGGAACCTATCGAAAGATCTATGAATTATTAAGATATGTTTACATCGAAGGAAACTGAAAATTGGTTTGCCGTGTTCGTAGATATGTATATTGGGAAAAATCACAGGAAATTTCATAGGAGACCTACATTTTCGTGAAATTCCAAAGAAAGACATTTGTGCTGTCATGTAAGTAATCTCTTACAGAGGTTTCCGTAGCTCTGACTCTGTTAACAATTCATAAATGCAATTGCCAACACCTGGTAATGTTTTTGGGCTATAAGGGGAAGGTTTTTGGACCTATCAATTAGTATTGTAAAACGAAATTTTTGGTCAAGAAGAGGAAAACCCAGATGCCCAACTGGATTGCGAGTTTTTTTAAAAGCTAAAACCTAACTCAAATCTAAGTTCAGGTAAAACGTGATAATGTACATCATGATGCGGTAGAATTTATGACAGATAAGGAAAACATAATCATTTTGGATGTCTTAACCATTCAATTTGATGTAATGCAAGATTCCTGCTAAATCGAAAGTTGTTGATTTCAATTTTAAATCATAACTAAGCTTTCCCACTTTCAAGATTTACAGTCACCCATCACTTCCATGAAAGTCATACCCTGGTGGATGACTATGCACCCATAAGTCGCATCTCAGATATCAAGAAATTGTTCCTGCATTTGACTCTCTGTTATTATTTTTTCGTCGTCTCTCTCTTTCCCCCTCCTCAACACATGCACACACACACACACACACACACACACACACACACACGCAATTACAACACCTGGAAAATTAGAACACAACCATCACAAGACACCCAGTCCAAATGAGAAAGACAAATTCCTGGGCATATTGCCGGTTAACGCCGGATGAGTCAAGACGTGATGCCAGCGGTCATTCCAGCGACCCCAATACGAGGCGCAATTCGAGCTCAATCTGGCGCCTAGTAATCTAATCCCGCAGGCAGATGTAACATCATTGTTTTTAATAACTGCAACTATTAATGCCTATATACACATGGGATAGTAAATATACAAGCAAAATCTATCTCAATAACTGACATAAATTATATCCAATTCCACTTCCACTTAAGGGATGGCCTAGCTAAGATACTCCCAACCATAGGAGTGGCGGAACAAATATGTTGGTAAATCTACAATCAGAATTTTCTCCCCGCCCCCCTCTCTCTCTCTCTCTCTCTCTCTCTCTTTCTTCTTAATATTTGTTATCACAAGATAACAAAGTGAAGGCTCGATAACAAGCCTACGTGAAAGA
>NC_089742.1:21775818-21793318 GCF_040412425.1 Macrobrachium rosenbergii
TTCGTATCCTCACGACCGTGAAGGCATCGCACGTTGTCCAGGGTCATCAGGTCACCTGGATGAGAAAGAAGAAGATATGCTGAAGACAACTCACTTTGACTTGATGGAGGGCATCGTTTATGTATTCATCCTTTTGCTAATCAATCTTAGAGCTCCATACTTTCATAAGTGCAGTCACAACTATATAGGTCTTCGTGACATTCTTATATCATGTATGAATAAAATGATTCAGACAAAATTTTACAGAGAGAAAAGGCTTAATTGTTATGATAGTTTTTTTTTTCTATTACTTCTTATTGATATTTGCCCTAAAGCCCAAATAATTTCATATCAAAGATGCAATTGTTATCTTGTTATAGAGGAACACGTGATTAATTCTTGAAAGGAATGCTGCAAATGCAAGCAAATATGCTCACCGGAGTCCATCTTGAAGGTTGAGGAGTTAGCGTAAAGGATGTCGTTGAAGAGCTTCATGGTTGTAGAATTTCTTGACCTTATTCGATGGCAGGTCGAGATAGGAGTCCCGGATGGCGTTGTTGACAGCAACGCGAATGACCCTTTTGTTGCTGTTAAGTCTGCAATAACAAGTTTAATTTCAGTGCCTCCGATATCTTTTGGGGTAATTAGTATATCTTATTAACCTCTGTTATCTAAAATTTATGTTGTTCAATTCACTTATTCATTAACAAAATTCATTATTTTAATGAGACAAAAGTGTTGCACGAAAAACAGACTAGCCTTCTATCCATAAAGTTTCATTTACATACTATGATGGAGGTGTTTTTAACTTCAGCATCTTTGCAGATTTTAAGAGCTTTAAATAGAGACTCACGTGATGATAGGAAACTTGGAGATCTTATAGAACTCGTCCATCTCCCAGGAGAAGTTGGCGTGACCTTTGTCCCAGAAGTAGGAGTCGGTGGTGGTCAGGATCTCAAAGGCCTCTGGGTGTTCCTTCCGGAGGAGCTCAGCGCCAAAGAGCCCATCTGCAACGACGCTCTCACCTCCGGTGCCAATGTGCTGCTTCACGCAGTGGATGAAGATGATCTGTGAAAGGATGATAATAAAATCAGTAATGGCAGAGGATTTTGGATTTTCATGTCTTGAGTAATAATATTAAATAAACAAAACGCTCTAGTTGTTGAAAGAAAGGAGAAGCCAAATGCATGAATCCATACCCCGGGCATTTGCTCGTACTGAGGAAGGTCATTGTGCATCCCTAGTTTGGCGTTGGTAAAAGCGACGTTGTTCGTGTTTGGCCTGTTAATCACTGGGGAATGGGGTCTGAGGAGAAAAGCAGAATACATTTAAAATTACAGTGTAATGAAAATCTTTTGACATTACGAATTTGTTGTATTTCAAAAAACTTACATATTTAAAAAATAGTAACTGGAAACATGCTTGCAAATGGGAAGGATTCACGGGAACCACCAAAAGACCCCTTGATTTTTATCTTTAAAATAATTTGTTAGAAAACTAGAACACAAAGACCATGTACCAAATTTTGAAAGAAACTACTGAATTACTAAGCCCCAAATAACAATCCAGTGTTCCATTTCACTGGCAGGTACTCACCCATAATGCGACTGTTTAACGAATGCTATGTGTTCTATCATTTCTGGTCCTGCGATGTCACTGTCTGGCACATTCTTGAGCATCGCTGATCCTCGAGTCTCCATAGTTAGGAGCCATTCGAGGAGGACCTTATCGTCTTTCTTCATTGCCTCGTAATCGAATTCTCGAAGCTTGTGGTTGGACCCCCAAGGTTCCTAAGAGGGAAAGGTATGTCTTATGATTTTCAGTTTATAAATACCCTTTACTTGCATGCATACTAGACACACATTCAGATATGCATGTTGAGAATTTCTAATTTTACATGGTTATCTTGCATTCAGAATAAACTGAAAAATTTGTGTATGTATCATTACTAACACGAACATGTAGAGGAACCTAGTAACCCTCCTTACCCTTGGCAGAGCATAAACTTTCCTCCTGAGAGCTCTGGCTGTTGGCGTGAATGACCGGGCATGGAGCCATTCTGCTGAGTACTCAGACACATGCCCGTCGCTCCACTTGATGTTCATTACCTCATCATTACTCTGAAATAAAACAAAGCCAGCAAATGTAAATGGTGTTTTACATATGTTAATAGATGTTCCTAATAGTTAAATGGTACTACACAACAATATACATTAGGCATGCATATGAAAGTAGCAACTCTTATTTATATAAAGATAAATATGGTCACCAACTATACAATTACAAGGTGCTTTCGTCAAGGGAAATGTCATCACTTCTGTATCCAGTGAGAATACTATTTGCATTTTTCATCGACACGTGGTATCACATCCTACCTGAATATCCAAAGCTTGGACATCAACGTCGAGGTCAGTCAGAAGATATTTCCTGCCCAAGGCTTCGTTGCTGTAGCAGTCAGGGCACCGACAGTTATCCCTCAGCCACACGTAGGGCATCGGGCTCTCGCTGCCATCACCGAATTTCACAATCACTGAATCTTTACTCACTTGGGTAGAAGATATTGGGACACCTGGAACTGGAACAATAAGGAACTTTTAATATTATCTCTCTCTCTCTCTCTCTCTCTCTCTCTCTCTCTCTCTCTCTCTCTCTCTCTCTCAAAAATGTTTAAATATTCATATGTATATTTTCTATAAAAGGTAAATAAAAAACTTACTTCTACCAAATAGGTCTGATTACATCGATGAAAATGACCACAGTTCGGAGACTGAATATTTACCTGGTAAGTCCGCTGTTTCCTTCACTTGATGCTGTTGCCAGGCTTTGGATGCGAGACTCAGAGATCGAGTGGTCTTGCAGTTGATGCAGTTCTTGGTGCATATCCCCTCACCTGAAGCAGATTTCTAAATTGATATCGTATCTATATAAAATGGATAAGTTCATTCAAATAGTGCTTATGTGATTGTACAAATATATGCACACATAGTGAACTTTTGATTGTTAGTAAATTAATTATATAAATCAATATAAGTTACTAAACAATAACAGCTTTTATTATGCTCTTCCTCATTTACACTAAATTTCTATTTAGTTTCTGAGTGTTGTTATATGACAGCAATGAATGTTAACGAACAGAAAAATATAGTTTATAATGCATATGCTGCATTTGTCTTAGTGATGAAGATAAAACTACAATAAACGTAATTCAAAGGCTTGGATAAACTAATAAAGCCATCATTTTTCAAAAAAATCGAAAATAAGATGCAACAAGAACATCAACAAAAACGAAGGTAATAATAATAATAATAATAATAATAATAATAACATACAGTCAAATGCTAATGGTCGTGGAATGACAGGTCTGAGAAGTGGGACCCAATTTCACAAGTGACTGATATTTCGACAAAAGAAAACATCGTATTGAACAACAAACCTGTTGGGTGGCAATATTCCTGAAAGCTGCTACGCCGCTGAGGAGAGCTCGGGCTGTGGGACGGTGTGCCATTTCTCTTCCAGGAACTTCAGTAGCAACGACTTTCTCAATAAGTGCTATTAGCTTAGTTAGTCTTCTTTTGTTTGCTGCTATGAGAGCAGAATTACAGACGAGACTATCTTTCTGCGTGTAGCTCTTTCACTGACACTGTCACGAAGCTTTGTGCCTCACTGACTCGTCAGCCGGTCTTTTATACATGGGGCATCCAATGGTGGACTTTACTCTCCTCTTGTCAGTTGCTACATCACTTACGCTTCTCCTCGTTCTTGATAAGCTTTCTTATCAATGGGTAGTTCACAGAGTGAAGTCTCCATCATTCGTCGAATCTTCCAGCAAAGAATAATGGATTCATGCTAGTACTAATTCAAGAAAAACAAATATGACACTACACTGTTACCGATGATGAGAATAAACGGTGGGTAAATAGTTAAGATCAGTTTCATCGGTTTGTGCTTTCACAATAAATGCTGCTATAGTAAATAGCCCTGAACTACTGTAAATCTAAATTAAACTAGAAATATGCTCTCAAAATTCCGATGTAGACACGTGGAAGTTAATATTACCTCTGCAAACTAATCTTAAAATGGAATATTCTTAGAGAACAATATTAACCGACATAACTCCCCCCAAAAATATATAGGATTTAAATAGTTTGACTATATAATATGTAGACAGTAGGAAAAATATATTTTCGGCTATATGATATTTTGAGAAAATTGTTAGCAGATTACTGTAGAACGCTAGAGTGCACTGACATGTACTGAAAGTCTACCGACGTTTCCCCATCGGTGTCCTTACAAAATGGTTTTGACTGTGAGAATGCTGAGAAGAAATCAAATCGAATGTGCCTGGGAAATAGGAGTTATTTAGCAAATGGTTTCCTTAATGGCTGAAGGCGTTCTATTATCTGAAATATTGGTATTGTTAAAGAACAAACAGACTTTTGTTGTAGAAGTTAAGAATCAATCATAGTAAAAGACCACAGACGTCTCGCAGAAGTCTGACTCTATATCATTTAATTGTGCTATTAATCAAAAGCAGAAAATGCTGCCAGTACAAGGAAGGTTGGACATTAATAATTTGACGGTCTCCTGAGTTCCTGTACATACAGAATTTGACTGATTCCTATGTTTGACTGACGTCACAACAGCAAAGGAAAGGTTACAGACGCCGTAAATTTTAGATATAGAAAAGTTTTCTACGGAAACAAAAGCCAGATGTTGACCCAAGCCTTGTGCAGGAAAGTAATGTTACTGAATACGCCAGAAAACTATGAAACATAATGATATTAATAAAATAAAGGGTAACTGTGGATGATAAAGTTTTATAAGACAAATCATCAAAGATGGGGCAAAGCACTATGATGCTGATCACCATCCCTCTCGTGTATAAACCAATACCCACAGCCTTTTTTGAATATGTCGTGAAGTATCGTTCCACCCAGCAAGATATTTCCATATCTATGTTCGTAGTTCGCTTGCTGATTCCCTGAGGCCTGGCCACAAAAAGAGCTTTGGACGCGGTGCAACGCTACTTTTGATATTCTGATCGTATATTAAGAGGAAAATTATAATTGAAATGTGTGAACAACTCAGGCGTTTTTACTGTAACAATAAGACTACGATGTGTTTGTTCGACAGAATACCTATGGTACTAAAAAAAGACTACAGCTTTATACTCAGCTCGGACCCCAAAAAGAATTCATTACAGTAGAATTCCCTGAAGGAGGCATATCTGTACACATGTATCCATTATGGTTGGCATTCGAGCGTGTTAACCTCTGTTCCTCCGTAGTCGACAGAACACCAAGTAACTAATTCACTGCCTAGGTCAACAAAGAAACAATAAATCTGTCATGAAACATGCCTAGTCCATTAACGCCGCCCTCCTTTAGGATCGATCTCAGGTGTCTTGATGGTGTGATGAGGTTGCTATGTTTATGTATGTTTATAAACAAATTTAGACATACAGTATGTGCAAATGCAAGTGTTTTTAAAAGATAATTGAATGTTTATAAATCTTAAAAAATAGAAAAGGGTGAAATCACTTTAACACTTATTTCTAATAATGAAAGTGAATAATAGTTTAATCTTTCGTTCTTTAGCCACAATAATTAATCTATATATCTTTTCCACATACAGTAACGACCGACACAACCTTTTTTTAAAACTTTTGTAAATGATGAGTACTTTCTGAAAATAACGATCAATATTCTTCACAAAACCAATCCACATTTTTCTGGCTTCCTCATACGAGAACAAAAGGCTCAGAAGGTTCTCCTCCTTCATCTTGGCAAGCACTATTAGTATCTGTTCTTGCTCTGACAATGCAGTGTCTGGTCAGTTACAGGGTCCGAGAAAAATCAATTAACGGAGTTAATGGGACAACTTATCACTGCCTCTGTCAGAGCATAAGTTTTGAGTTTCGAGGCTCTCTGGGCTCTGTTAAGCTGCCTCTGATAAATTTGCTTCCCCTGTTGGGTTTGGAAAGAGGATTTCCGATAAAGAACTAATATAAGCCAACTGGTCCATCGTGAGAGTATGTACAAACACCCATCAGTAAACAATTTACAGAACTGACATACTGAGGTTCAAATCATTAATATTTAACAATTATTTTCAGATTAGATTTTTAAATGTTCCTAAAATAACGTGAATCTAAGATTTGCTAATATTTATAATGAAGTTTAAGGTTCTTGGGTACAGTCTCTCCTCTCTCTCTCTCTCTCTCTCTCTCTCTCTCTCTCTCTCTCTCTCTCCTCTCTCTCTCTCTCTCTCTCTCTCTCTCTCTCTCTCTCTCTCTGAATGTATTCTTTTTGGGGAAATATGATTAAATGAATAACATTATAATTGATTCCGTATGGTAGAATCGCAAGGAACATTGGAAATATTTTCATCTAAATAATTTAAGGTAAAGGAAAGAAAACCTAAAAAAAAGCGTTTTTTCTATAAAGATTATGTAAATCCCTCCATATTTATCAGCAGTTATGCATCTTTTATCTATAAGCGTGTTTATACAGACTGCTAGCAACTGGTTAAAACTGACATTCCATATCTGAGGAAAAACAACCTCCTTGACACACCAATGATACGACTCTGTGTGTGTGCAACATTCTCTCCGAGAACCGTGGAGTGAAATTAGGTTAAGGCTACATTCGTGAGGTTCTCTACAGTACGATTCTTCCCTTTACCAAACTTTACCGGGGATATATCTCTTTTGAACGATATCTGTGACACCAACATTCACGCAATTATCGATCACGACAATGAGATTATTATCTTCAGAACTGCCTTTGTCTAGAAACTATAATACACTTTCATCCTTGTCGCCTAACTACTCCGGCGTCAACAAAAAATACCAGGGGACTTATCTCTGTACTACAATAAAAATATCGATAAGCTGTCGTCTGAAGATAACTCTTTAAGAATGCATAACATCTCTGAGCAGCAGCTTAAATGACTTCCTCAGGAGGAAAGACTGATGCTTTTTACAGAAGTGAGTCATCTTTGCACTTACACACAGGAGGAACACCTCTTGGCGATTATAATCTTCTGTCCTTTCCACGTGGACTTGTCATCATCAGTTGACATAACTAGTGTTTTGCAGTATATTATGGTTGTTATTTTCAGGTTTACTTTTATCAGTTAACTTATATTACGACCTCCTTTGTGTTGTTTTGGTTTTTAGACCACGAAATTACTATACCTTAGATTAGGTAGCTGTTCTGTATTTTCTTCAAGTTCACTCACTTTATGTACTGACAAAAATGCTGACTATTTTATGTGAGCAAATATCACTCTAATAGATTTGTTTTAAATTGGATACACCGCTGCTAAATGAAAAATATATTTACGATCTTATCTAACTTGGATATGTAATTTTTCATTTACAGTAAACAGTACCAACAATTGCCCATATACTAGTATTTATACACGAAGTGCCTTTATGGATTCAAATGAAATGTTACATAATTTCAGTTAATATGTGATATGATGTGAAGACAGTGAAATATTTCTCAATAGATAAATGCAATACCATCTACCACAATATCAGTAAATAGAATGCTTAATTATAAATATATATCTACACATATATATATATATATATATATATATATATATATATATATATATATATATATATATATATATATATATATATATATATATATATATATATATATAGATAGATAGATAGATAAATAGATAGATATACTGTATATTTGGGTTTGTGCATATACTGTATATATGAATGTGATTGTTGTGTGTGTGCGTGAGGATATTGTTAATTTAAGATGGCCTGTTTACTCTTGTTAGATAAAAACAGCAAAAGGCTCGATCTTTAACAGCACTCAGACAGGCAGTTAAGGGTTTCGGTCTCATTATTTCACTGAGTAGAATCTCATGATATGCAGATGCATATTGAATTGTAATTAAACTAAATTCGGCGCAATGTCATCAAATAATCACTTCGAAGAAATTACACATTAAACTAGAGCAATGATATTATAGACTGATAAAGAGTTACAAGATGGTATAGTTGAAAGTACTAAAAATCATTAGCACCTGTCAGAAGGGGGCTGTAGAAGGGATCCTGTAGAAGGGAGCATATAGAAGGGATCCTATAGAAGGGAGCATATAGAAGGGATCCTATAGAAGGGAGCATATAGAAGGGAGTATACAGAAAGGAGTCTATAGAAGGGAGCCTATAGAAGGGAGCATATAGAAGGGAGCATACAGAAGCACAGAAGGGAGCCTATAGAAGGTTGCATATACAAGGGAGCATACAGAAGTGAGTATACAGAAGGGAGCCTATAGAAGGGACCATATAAAATGGAACATATAGAAAGGAGCGCAGAGCAGGGGGCATCTAGAAAGAAGCACACAGAATGGAGCATATAGAAAGGAGCATACAGAAGTGAGTTTACAGAAGGGAACCTATAGAAGGGACCATATAAAATGGAGCATATAGAAAGGAGCACAGAGAAGAGGGCATCTAGAAAGAAGCACACAGAAGGGAGCATATAGAAAGGAGCACACAGAAAGGAGCTTACAGATTGGAGCATACAGCAGGGGAGCATACAGATGGGATCATACAGATAGGAGCATACACAAGGGAGTGTATAGAAGGGAGCATACAGACGGGAGCATACACAAGGGAGCTTACTGAAGGGAGCATACAGCAGGGTTCATACAGCAGGGAGCATACACATGGGAGCATACAAAATTATTTGTATCTTATGAAAGACGAAAATTTCTCTATTACATCTAAAGATAACTGAGGTTTATATGGTAAAGCACTTTATTATTATTATTATTATTATTATTATTATTATATTAAGGTTATTATTATTATTATTATTATTATTATTATTATTATTATTATTATTATTATTATTATTATTATTATTATTATTATTATTATTATTTACTGAATTAATGCATTAAAAATTACTGAGACTAGAGAGCTGCAATTTGGTATGTTTGATAACTGGAGGGTGGATGATCAACATAACAATTTGCAGCCTTTTAGCCTCAGTAGATTTTAAGATCTGAGGACACAGAAAAAGTGCGGACGGACAGACAAAGCCATCTCAATAGTTTTCTTTACAGAAAACTAAAAATGGAAACAAAGCACACGTCGAAAGATATCTAAGTTTGAAACAGGGCATTTTTTATATATTTTTGTGCTACTGTACCAGCTGGGAATATGTTTATTTCCTTCATTCTTTCTTTTATCTATATATATATATATATATATATATATATATTTATATATATATATATATATATATATATATATTATATATATATATATATATATATTTTTTTTTTTTTTTTTTTTTTTTTAGTAATTGTCGTTACCTTTTCTTTTACTACGCTCAACTCTATTTTATTTTGTGCTTTAGTTTTTTTCCTTCAAGTTTCCAGTTTACTCCTTAGGTAAGTTTCCTCGAATCAACATTTTCTGTTCTGTGTGTTTTATTAATTCTTATTGTTCGTCTCAGCAAAATAGTTCTCACGTTAAGCCTTCAATAAACGAATGACTTCGCTTCTTTCTTCGTGACGTCACTGCTTCTCTCTCTTTCAGTACGTTTAACATTTCATTTTTTTTTCTATTAGGTAATAATATTTCCTTTTCGTAATTCTTCCATCTCTGACTGGCTTGTTTACGTCATAACGTCTTCACATGTTTTAACACTGTGCATTTTATATTTTCCATTTCCGTTCTAGTACAGTTTAGGAAATGTTCACTGTTTAAGCATTGAATTCTACCCTGCTTACAGCCTTGGCAAGAATAGTACTAGTTTTATCTGAATCAGCTTTAAATTCCATGGTACTCCTGTTATAGAAAAATTTACCCTTTTTGTTATTTTGGATAAAATCTGGAGAACATATATTGACATACAGCTACTAGGTACTTGCTCATACAAGAAAAAAATAGTTTACAAAGCATTTTAAATACAGTTTCGTACACAAATAGTAAGATCCATTAATTTTGTGTTTACTTGTTTACATTTATCCTATTTTTATTGTTTTTGTTTTTGGCACTGAAAACACAAATGTACTATGAATTGTAATTTGTGGAAGGTTATAAAACTATGTGTATGTATAAATAGTGTATGTGAATAGATATGATTATATATATATATATATATATATATATATATATATATATATATATATATATATATATATATATATATATATATATATATATATATACATATATATACATATATACATATATATATATATATATATATATATATATATATATATATATATATATATATATATATATATATATATATATATATATATATATATATATATATATATATATATATATATATGTATAAATACATATACAAATTTATTTATTTATGTATTTGTTTCCCTATATTTATTTTATTACGACATCAATACACACACACACACACACACACACATATATATATATATATAATCAATATATATATATATATACTATATAGTTAAATATATATATATATATATATATAATATATATATATATATATATTATATATATTATATATACATGTATATATATATAATAGTATAGTTTATATATATATATTATCCTGTATATATATATATATATATATCCATATATTATTGAATTCTTAATCAGTGATCAAATTATTCAATTTATATTTTTACGGATCTGCAAACCAAGATTACACGTAACCTGTCACTTGAAGCCAAAAGTTAACCTCAAAGACAGTCGTTAATTAGCCAAAGGTCGCCAGTTATTTTGGGTTTTCTGAACAAGAATATTTGAGATGAATTTGATTTTAAATGCAACGGTTCTTCCAAACATTGGACGCGAGGCATACAAAAGCATCGAGACTTAAAACTGTGTTGCTTACCCTAACCTAAGTATTTTACTGGAATAACGGGGTTGAAGCTAACAATATAATAATTTGGCTTTAATCTAGACTTCTGTAAACACAATACCGTAAGTGGGGATGAAGGAGAAACAAAAGAAATGCGAAATACAGAAAAAAGATAAAAGAATGGGCGAAGTTTTGAACAAAAAGCGACTTTACCTTAGGACGAACGTTGTTGCGCACCAACTACCGCCGAGAGGAGTCTTGCAATTGCTTCTTCACTTCACTAATAGAATAATAGACAAAGAAAGGGAGAAGAGGCCCCGTCGGACGTGTGGTCTCTTCGAATGCTCCAGTCTCTTCTCGTTCCCTGATTATTAGGTCAAGAACAGTCACCCCAGGTGTCCACGTTCTGTTTCAAAACATTCGCCAAGAGACAGCTAGAAAGGAAAAAGGACCTATAGGACCACCTATTTTTAAGGCTGATATGGGAATTTTCTTATGGGGAAAAATGAACTAAATGCTACTTATCTTTTTTCAACGGACGTTAGTTTGAACTGAGCTGCTCCCAGCGTGGGACAAAGCAATTTCCCTGTCTTGATCAGGCTGATCTTACTATCCCTAAATGTTCGAGGAGAACAGCGTAAATATTTATAAAAATATATATACGTATATACGTACATACATATGTACATATACATATATTTATATATACATGCACATCATCTATACATATGTGTGTGAGCTTATTTAATAGACATGAAAACGAGGAGCTTGAACATACTCTTTCTTATTTTTCTTTCACGGGAAACTTGTCACCAAGGCTGCATGTTCTTATCCTCTGATAATAAACATTCAAAGTAAGAGAGAGAGAGAGAGAGAGAGAGAGAGAATTTTCTTTGTAATTTTACCTACACATTAGTTCCACCACTCCTCGGATGGGGAGTGTCTTAGTGTCCCTTAAGTGGAATTGGACATTATTTGTATCAGTTATTGAGAGAAAGAGAGAGAGAGAGAGAGAGAGAGAGAGAGAGAGAGAGAGAGAGAGAGAGAGAGAGATTTTGCTTGTATATTTACCATCCTCTGCGCGCTTAGGCATTATTCGTTGCAGTTATCAAAAAACAATGATGCTGCATCTGCCTTCGGGATTACATTAGATTGAGCTCGAATTGCGCCTCGTACTGGGGTCACTGGAATGACCGCTGGCATCGCGTCTTGGCTCATCCGGCGTTAACCGGCAATATAACCAGGAATTTGTCTTTCTCATTTGGACTGGGTGTCTTGTGATGGTTGTGTTCTAATTTTCAAGGTTTTGTAACTGTGTGTTTGTTCGTGTGTGTGTGTGTGTGTGTGTGTGCGTGCGTGTGTTAAAGAGAGAGAGAGAGAGAGAGAGAGAGATGACGAAAAAATAATAACTGATTGTCAAATAATGGAGTAATTTCTTGATATTTGAGATGCGACTTACGAATGCTTAATCATCCACCAAGGTTGACTTTCATGGAAGTAATGGGTGACTGCAAATCTTGAAAGTACAAACGCCTTGTTGTGATTTCAGACCGAAATCAACAACTTTCGATTTAGCAGAATTCTTGCGTTACAGCAAAATGTACGGCCAAGACATCCAAAATGTTTTATTCAGCTGTCATAAATTCTACCGCATCATGATGTACATTATCACGTTTTACCTGTACTTAGATTTGAGTTAGGTTTTAGCTTTTAAAGAAACTCGCAATCCAGTTGGGTATCTGGGTTTTCCTCCCCTTGGCCGAAAATTTCGTTTTGCAGTACCAATTGATAGATCCTAAAACCTTCCCCTCATAGCCCAAAAACATTAGCAGTTGTCGGCAATTGCAATTGCATTTGTGAATTAATAACAACTTCTGAGCTAAGGAAGCTTCTAAAAGAGATTACTTACATGTGAGACAAATACCTTTCTCTAGAATTTTACGAAAATGAAGGACTCCTTTGAATTTTTCTCATGAGGCAGTTGACTGATTTCTCCCTAAAGTATATCTTCGAACGTGGCAAATCAATTTTCAGTTTCCCTCGATATAAACGAATCTGAATATTTCATGGATTCTTTGAAATGGTTCTACTGTTTAGTTCTTTCTGCCGCCTCTTTCTTTTATTCACGTCAAGATGATAAGATCCCTTACTCCCCAGATCCAGTATTTTGATGTTTGATCGTTTATGATATTTTTTTTTAAATCTTTGTCGTCTTATTTTGAGTGACAGAAACGCACTGAGTGCTAGACCAGAATGCATTTCAAAAACCCTGCTAATAACGCTCACATTGATACCCATGAATACATTCACTGTGATGTAAAGCAACTTCAGATTTTAACTGCCAAGGACACAATAAATACTCATAATCATAAAGTAAATGAATGTATTTATCGAAAATCTCTCTCTCTCTCTCTCTCTCTCTCTCTCTCTCTCTCTCTCTCTCTCTCTCTCTCTCTCTCTTTGAGCATTCGGAATTTCCGAGGGCATGCGATAGTACATTTCCTTACAGAGGCTAAATTTGAACCTATTGCCATTAACACACAAAAGAACGAATGCTCCCTCTCTCTCTCTCTCTCTCTCTCTCTCTCTCTCTCTCTCTCTCTCTCTCTCCAGTATTGATTTTTCTGCTACTTGTGAAACAAATATGTCTGAAAGATGGGCTCGACAGAGAATATGATATATATAATTTAGTGAGTCGAAAAATGAAAATATGAAATAAAGAAATATCCGTTGAAAGTTATCTAAAACGAAAGAGCAGAAAACTTTTGTTATATTGTTATATCACTGTAATGCTCACTGAATATATTTCTTTCCTTTTCTTGCTTCTCTTTAGCAAGTTTTCATTCCGTTTTATTCCTTCATTTTTTCAGTCGTCTGTCTATTTTTTTCTCTACCCAATGTCCGCTTTCTATTTCTCTGTAGCTTTTTTCTCTGCCTGTAGCAAATTTCTCTCACTGAGTTTCCTTGTGCTTTTACACTACAGTTCATTCTATTTATATCTTGCATTTTTCCGTCGTGTCGCCGAGGTACTTCCTCTTTTGCAGTATCATTAATGGGAGACTTTCTCTTTTCAACCTTTTACACTTCTTGTTCTTACAGTTGATTTTGCTAATCAAAATCTAACCCTGTGATTCTAAACTATTTAACTTTCATGAATTAAAATTTACTCTTTATTCAGTCTTCTTTATGAATTTTTACGTATTGCTTCACATTTCACGAATGTCACTGAATAAAAGCCTGTAAAGTGTGAAGTTTTTATCAGTATTCTTTATTATCAGTTATTAAACCGTCTGAGCATAAATCCCTCTATAACTAAATTTATATAAATACAGCATGAATGACAGTGATTTTCAATCTTTGTTTACTTTGTTTCTAAACAGTGACACATTCCTTCCAAGTCATTATATTAAGTTTCGTGACATGCTGATCGTTTTGAATCGATCTTGACAAAGTAAAGACAGTTCAGTTCTTTAAAATAGATAAAAAGACTCTTATAAACGATTTAGAAACAAAAGATAGAGATATACCGAATAACTAAAAAAGTGATAAAAGAGGGATATGTACTAACTAATGTAAGAACAAGTAAAACGGGTAATTTTGTGTCATAAAAGGACCAATTTTGAAATACTTTGCACCTAAATCAAAATTTCACCATTACGGTCAAAAGATGAAGATATTCAGGACATGCTCAATTTATGATGATTTGAAATATAGCTTTTCAAACTGAAACTAAAAAAGAACAGTCCCACAAAGGTGAATTAAGACAAAATATGAAGGTGGGCTCTCTCTCTCTCTCTCTCTCTCTCTCTCTCTCTCTCTCTCTCTCTCTCTCTCTCTCTAAACGTAATCGGAACATTTTCATGTTCGCTTTTGCAAATCAAATATTCTAAAAAGACAAATTAGCCTTTGGTTAAAGTGAACTCGTGAAAAGAAAATGATATTGGATATACATGTGTCAAGAAATGAACACAAAAAATGTACAAGAAAACTGATGTGAGAAAGAAAATATTTGTTGTATTTTCACATCACTCTGACGCTCTGTGATTTTTCCATTTACTTTTTTTTCGATATTTATTTTTCCATTGCCGTATTTGTCGATGACGTTTATCTGACCAGCTTCACTACTTTCCTGTTTTTTTTTTGTTTTTTTTTTTACAGATCCTATTTTTCACTTTTTCTTAGTTTTCCGTGAAATTTGTCATGTTTACTCCTTCATCTTTTCCTTTCTAATGAGATAAATATACTTTTGTCTGTCGTCTTAGGTGATGGTGATATATAAATATGATTGATGAAATGGCAAAAACCCTTTGGTTATGGGGTTTTAGTTTAGAAATTTGAAGGAAAACGGGGAAAGCCTTGTGCGTTGTATGTAAGGCAATTCACTGAAAGTAACTAGGAAAAAGCATTGTATGTAAGGTACTTTACTAATAGTAACTCGACGGTATTTATGGCCAGAATGATCCAGCTGTATGATCCTGCAATCACTGGAATGACTTGTCTGGTGTAAAAGATGATATAGTTCAGACTGGATATTCATTATTTATTTGCCTGAGATAATGAGAGAAATTTAGCAATGATACGGAAGGCAGGTGTAAACTCGATTTGATAAGAGAAGTGTTAGTAACTAAAGAGTGGCCTTAAATGAGATCAGTACAGTATAAAAAGATAAAACAATTGTTTGAATGAATAGGGGAAACTGGAAACTGCTATTACATACAGGCAAAAATGTGTTTAGCAGCAGCAGCAGCAGCAGCAGCAGTAGTAGTAGTAGTAGTAGTATTAGTAGTAGCATTTGTAGTAGTAGTGGTAACTGAGGAAAAGGGTAGAATTTGCAAAACACCCTTATTACTCTGTAGGAAAAGAAAAATAGTCGTATGATGATATCCCTGAACTTTGAACTTGCACAAAGGGCTTTTTTTATAAAATGGACATTCAAGAAAAACATGCCAGAACTTGCCGCAACAACATGGACACGCGAAAACGTCTGCAGCTGGAAGATATTATGGTGCTTCGATGTAATTTAGACATGCCAGTGGCTGATAAAATGTAAATATATATAACTGAAAGAGTGTTTATACAGTTCTTTGAGAACTCTGCAGTGTGTCTGTGTTTCTGAGTGTGTGTGTGATATATATATATATATATATATATATATATATATATATATATATATATATATATATATATATATATATATATATATATATATATATATATATATATATATATATATATATATATATTTATATATATATATGTATATATATACAAAAATGAAGAGAGAGGCATTCATGGGGGTAGGCATTAAAACAAGAGCGTTCATCGGGGAAACATTATAAATTATGAAGTGTTTGTGAGGGCAGTTTTGCGGAAGGTAGGGTTACTGAAAAAGAATGTGAAGTGATGGTGAGGCTACTTTCATTTTTCTCTTACCCATTAGCTTACATCCTTTTCCGCAATGAAAGGTTCAGTGTCTCACTAATTGTTATATTATTCTCTAAAACCATCACCTTGCAGGGGCAAATTAAAACATACTGTACGGTCAACTCTCCGGTGCGTTTATGAGCCACAAATACTCCTGTATATATTATATTATATTTATATATATATATATATATATATATATATATATATATATATATATATATATATATATATATATATATATATATATATATATATATATATATATATATATATATATATATATATATATATATATATATATATATATATATATACATTATATATATAAATATAATATATATATATTATATATATATATGTATGTAGTATGTATGTATGTATGTATATCTTCTTTATTCCCAAATTTAGATTTCTACATCATTTTATGCAGGGACGGAATTTCATATTGAAGGTAAATATCTCTTCCGAGATCTAATTAGGGCCTTTAAATGCAGTTCCTGAGTAGCCTTGCTCTATTCATTAGTCAGGAAAAGTATGCACGATTCATCTGAAATTAACCCTCGGCGTCTCACATTTTCTCGTGTCCTAAGGAAGAGAGAGAGAGAGAGAGAGAGAGAGAGAGAGAGAGAGAGAGAGAGAGAGAGAGAGAGAGAGAGAGAGAGAGTTTCTAGGATTATATGGTTACCCTATCAATTGAGCATTTGAAACGCATAGGAAAAAGTTTCAGCCCCAAATTAGTTTCTTTCGTTAGTTTTGCGTATGGAGACTATACCATGAGTATATCGTACTTACAACGTATACTTATACCGTAATCTTTTATTATAATATGATAAAAAAGAACCTTAAAAATTCAAAATTGTTATTATAAAAGAGGAGAAGAGAATAATGAGTAAGATAAGCGTTACATTAACACAGAACTGGTTCAAATATTTGAATCATATCAAATGAGGAAATGCCAATTGCATTCGATAACAAAAGGAAGCATCACATCACATCGAGGAAGAGAAAATACCGAGAAATTGAAGTCATCCGATAAGGAGGAGGACAAAGGAGGACTACTTCGTGGAGGGGAGAAAGAAAAGAGCGAAGTAAAATGATAAACTCAAAGAAAAATAATGCAAACTCAGGCAAACTGAGAGAAAGAAGAAAAGTAAATTTTGCTGTGGAAAAACTGTTGTAAAATAGATACCAAAATATTGGGTATCAAGAATTCAGTAACAAATACTACAACAGATAAATAT
>NC_089742.1:21798318-21800818 GCF_040412425.1 Macrobrachium rosenbergii
GCGACCAGGAATATTCAGGATTGTGGGTTGGCAGGCTAAATAATGGAGCACGGAGTGCGATCGGGCAGCTTGTCTCTCCTGAAAGAGAGGTCCCAGATTAACCACGGAGACACACAGAAGGAAATGGATTCCCCGTTATAAATGGGGATACTTTACACAATTAAATATTAACCACTACGTACCCAGCAGATAATTACAAGGAGATCACGTAAGCACAGTATGGAAATCGTCATTGATTGGGCTTTAACACAAGCACACGCACTCGCACAAAGAGAAAATTAACACTTGTATTGCTTAGCCTAAATAGCCCTTAAATTGCACTGAGGGGGAGGGATAAATGGATAATTATCACGAGATCTCTACTGAAATTCAAGGCACATTAATGACGAGATATGGGAGGCAGGCAGGACTCTTACAAAGGAGGATTGCTTTGTGGAGGAAGGAGTTAAAGTTTAAAGAAATGGAATTTTAAGGAGTTTAAGTAAAAGGGGGAAGGGCTGGTTTACTGACTATTTGCGATGGACAAACCTTGGCAGACAATTGTGGCGCCAACAGTCATCTCGGCTGTCCGTCGATGGTAGTTCAACCAGCATAAACGGAGAACAGGGGCGATAGATCCGCCCGGTTTGGAGATGAGAAAGCTTCTGTCTTCCCAAAGCCAGCTGCGTCTTGTGGGGCCTCAGCGTTAGTCCGACATCCCTGCAAATATGTCAAGAGAACCAGCAAAGAGGGCAGAGGAAAAGCATACTTAGAATTAGGTGTTTTAAGATTAAAATCCTACCTGGCCCCTAGCTTTAATAGGCCTATTTGACTTCCCCCCATACCTAAATGCTTCCCTATCGCGTGATGGGGGTGAAAAAGGGAGTGCCTATTGTTTCCCAGGCTCAGGCGATAAGGGGGTGTTCCCCCCACTGCTACACACTGGTACTAACAGCCCTGATCTAGTTCAAACTATGCTTGTTTCCGTCCGACGCCCGCCAATTTTCCCGGCCCGACACTCAAATGAATAGCAGATTATTTCAAAATTAAATAATGCACGGAAATCTACAGGAGGGAGGGATGTATATCCTTGACAATAATAAATTTCCTTGTTTTCTACTTCTTAAATGACAGAAGTGCAAAATTTAGGTGGTTCTCTTACAACTGTTGTTATCAGTACCACTATTCATGATAGGAATACGTAAGAAAGGTAGAAAGAAAAATCATAAAAAATAAAGTATAACATTTCAATTGACTGGTGACCAACGTAAGAAATGTTTGAAAATCTAAAAAGAAAAGAAAAACACAGAGGTGTTAATTAAAAAAAAAAAACAATAGAAAAGGACCTTAAAAATTCTAAGGGTAAATAGAGAGCGGAATCGGTGTAGAAATATTCAGCGACAGCATAGACAAAAAAAAAAAAAAAAAAAACAGACAAAAGAAAGAGAGGAAAAAGAAACTATTCCACGAGGAAAAATTAAACAAAAGTTTTCTGTTCCAGGATAATAGCAGTCTTTCACTATTTATTCTTTGTCCTCCTTTTATATCTATTCCTTAATTCACGGATAACCGATGTCTTTATATTTAAGGTCATATGTTAATTATAACTATATAAAGAATTGCGTGTTTTTTAATATTTAATTTGTAAAAAGTAGATCATGAAAGTTTCTTCCATATACAGCGAGAGAGAGAGCTGGAGAGAGAGAGAGAGAGAGAGAGAGAGAGAGAGAGAGAGAGAAAGTTAAGATATCTTAGTTTAACCAGACCACTGAGCTGGTTAACAGTTCTCCTAGGGCTGGACTGAAGGATTAGATTTATTTTACGTGGATAAAAACCAACTGGTTACCTAGCAACGGGACTTACATCTTATTGTGGAATCCGTTTATTATGACGAGAAATGAATTTCTGTCACCAGAAATAAATTCCTCTAATTCTTCATTGGCCGGTCGGAGAGTCGAACGTTGGGCCAACAGCGTGCTAGAGAGAGAGAGAGAGAGAGAGAGAGAAGGGATTTATTTTTGTCCATGTACTCTGGTCTTTATTTCTGTTATAGCGTTCCTCACAAAAAAGTTATTTTTGTAAAAAAGGTAACAATCTTTCACTACCATAGCAACGTTGTTTAAAAATATAATAAAATTGGATTGGGATAAAAATAGAATAGTTTCATTTTAAAACTATTTGCAACTGCTGTACTTTTCCATCTAAACATCAGTTATATTATATATATATATATATATATATATATATATTTTTATATATATATTATATATATATATTCTTGTATATATATATATATATATAAAACACAGTTCACACATATATATATTTATATATATATATATATATATTTATATATATATATATATATATATATATATATATATATATATATATATATATATATATATATATATACATATATATATATATATATATATATATATATATATATATATATATATATATATATATATATTTTTGTGTTCCTTAACATGAACTTTATTTTCTCATATTCTGTAAC
>NC_089742.1:21805818-21808318 GCF_040412425.1 Macrobrachium rosenbergii
CCAAGAAGAGGAAAACCCAGATGCCCAACTGGAATGCGAGTTTCTTTTAAAGCTAAAACCTAACTTAAATCTAAGTTCAGGTAAAACGTGATAATGTACATCATGATGTGGTAGAATTTATGACAGATAAAGAAAACATAATCATTTTGGATGTCTTATGTGTTCAGTTTGATGTAACGCAAGATTCCTGCTAAATCGAAAGTTGTTGATTTCAATTTCAAATCATAACTAAGCTTTTCCACTTTCAAGATTTATAGTCACCCATAACTTCCATGAAAGTCAAACCCTGGTGGATGACTATGGACCCATAAGTCGCATCTCAGATATCAAGAAATTTTTCCAGCATTTGACTCTCTGTTATTATTTTTTCGTCGTCTCTGTCTTTAACCCTCCTTAACACATGCACACACACACACACACACCCACACGCGCGCGCAATTACAACACCTGGAAAATTAGAACACAACCATCACAAGACACCCAGTCCAAATGAGAAAGACAAATTCCTGGGTATATTGCCGGTTAACGCCGGATGAGCCAAGACACGATGCCAGCTGTCATTCCAGCGACCCCAATACGAGGCGCAATTCGAGCTCAATCTGGGGCCTAGTAATCTAATCCCGCAGGCAGATGTAGCATCATTGTTTTTAATAACTGAAACTATTAATGCCTATATACACATGGGATAGTAAATATACAAGCAAAATCTCTCTCAATAACTGACACAAATTATATCCAATTCCACTTCCACTTAAGGGATGGCCTAGCTAAGATACTCCCCAACCATAGGAGTGGCGGAACAAATATGTTGGTAAATCTACAATCAGAATTTTCTCCCCGCCCTCTCTCTCTCTCTCTCTCTCTCTCTCTCTCTCTCTCTCTCTCTCTCTCTCTCTCTCTCTTACTTTTAATGTTTGTTATCACAAGATAACAACGTGAAGGCTCGATAAAAAGTCTGCGTGAAAGAAAAAAAATGAAAGAGTACGTTAAAACTCCTCGATTTATTCCCGCTCTTATGGAGGCTCATAGTGATAATCGTCTCACAGAAAGACGAAAAATCATAAGTTTGTTGTGGGTATTCAAAATGATCACATACCCACACAGATAAACACAAACACAGATAAACATATATATATATATATATATATATATATATATATATATATATATATATATATATATTCATATTTTCTTGATTCAGTTCATTTACATACATACATACATACATACATACATACATACATACATACATACATACATACATACATACATACATACATATATATATATGTGTGTGTGTGTGTGTATACATAAAACAAACGGTTTCTTTTACTGTCCACAAACAATTAGAATAATGATAATATAGAAAATGCTAAGCAACCTGTCTTCAGAGTCAGTAGAGGACCAACAACATTGCGATGAGTAATAATGGTAATTTAGTCTCTCTGCTTCCCCTAAAAGAGATATAGATGAATTCTAACATTCTCTCTCATCCTCCCCATCACCATTGTCCCTTTCCAAAACTTCCAGCTTCCGTGCAAACCTAACATAAAGGCTTTTAGGAGCCTGCACGCTCTCTCCGCCTCTACTTTTCTACATTGTTGAAGTTCAGACCTACAGAAGTACAATTGCGTCCATTATTACGGGAAAGGAAACTTTGACTAACGGATTTCGAAAGCCCATTCAAAAAACGCAACCTGAGGAGATGAAGTTACGTCTAAGGAACGCTGTCTCTTAGTAAGCCAGAGACCCAGGAATCACGATCAGATATAATACGAAGAATGATTTTCATTGGTTTAGAATCCCCGAAGTGGAAATTAGCAGGAGAGGATAAAGGTTGAGAAGCTCACTTATAGGCGGCAGGTGTCCATATAGGGAAATGGCTACAGAAGGCGTCAATTTACTGCGGACATTGTTAACCAGCGGACTTTAGAGGGGACGGTCTTTATTTACATTTTTGTAAAGTTGCAAAAACCATTGTATAATTACTTTTTCAATTCCAAAACAAAAACAGGATAAAAGTAAACATAAAATTAGTGTATATAACAATCGGTGTATCAAAATGCTGTTGATATACTTTGGAAAATACGATTATTTAGAGGCAATGTTCTCCTGATTTTATTCAAGATGACGAAAAAGGCTTATAAGCAGTTAGAGCCATCAATATAAAAAGTACCTTTGAGGATTAAAGCAAATATAATTAAAAGTGGTACAATTATTGATAAGTTTGTAAGTTATGGCGAAGAACAATGAACATTTTTAAAATGTGCTACAGAACGGGGATGGAAATTTTAGATTTTAATGGCCTTAAGACATCAAAAAAGCCATCTAGTAAAAATAACATTTTAAAAGGTGTAAGACCGATATGATGTAAACAAGCCAGGCAAAGATGGAAGAATTACGAATATGAAATGCTGTCACTCAATGGAAGAAAAATGAAATGTCAAACGAACTGAAACAAAAATAAAGTGACGTCACAAAGACACAATGGAAGTTATGC
>NC_089742.1:21810818-21843318 GCF_040412425.1 Macrobrachium rosenbergii
AGTTAGATAACACCTAACACAAAACATATATTCTCTTATTTATTTTCTTAATGGATTATAGTGAATTGAGGACGTCTGTTTTGATACTCGAAACTCACTTATTTAAAAGTATCCATCATCGAGTGTTAGACATTTAGAAGAACGTTTGACGAAGAATTTAGGATATAGAAAGTAATTATTCCTTTCATTTTTATTATTTCGAAACATTACAAAAATAAATTATTGGGATGCACTGAACAATGCAAAATTCTTTTTCGATTATCACAATAACTAAAAACTATATTCGTTAAAAAATATAAATGCTATGTTTCTACAATGGAACATGAATGTAATGTACAATGATATATATAATGGAGTGCATAAGTTGATATAAAGACGTATTTATATATAAATTTTAAAATAGAATAGATGGAAATGAATTCTGTTAAATGCATCACGAGCTAAAGTAATGTCATCAAACATTTTGTAGTCAGGGCATTAGGCCGACTCTAGCGTTTCAAAGTATTAGAAAAATTAATTATTAAAGAAGTTATGAAGAATAAAAGAATAATTATGAAGTAAATATACAATAGAAAAGAACAGGAAAACACAAAATATATATTCAAAATATTCTCTATCATAAATTGAGTGTTATGGAATCCCTTGAATTATATGCTTCTAACCCTTCATCGTAATATTTTTTTAGATATATTTCTTTTCTTACTAAATATTTCATTTAGAAATTTCTTTCTAAATATTTCTTTGAACATCAATAGGAACAACTTAAACAAAAAGAAGAGAATAGTTAGGCCTCAGACAGTACGGAGGAGGCCTCGTTTTTCTTGGATTTTCCTCCTGCGGCATCGAGCCTCATCCCAGTCGAGGTAAGAAGATTCGATGTGTCGATCGCTGAAGGCTTCGTATCCCTCACGGCCGTGAAGGCATCGCACGTTGTCCAGGGTCATCAGGTCACCTGGATGAGAAAGAAGATATGCTGAAGACAACTCACTTTGACTTGATGGAGGGCATCGTTTATGTATTCATCCTTTTGCTATTCAATCTTAGAGCTCCATACTTTCATATGTGCAGTCCCAACTATATAGGTCTTCGTGACATTCTTATATCATGTATGATTAAAATGATTCAGACAAAATTTTACAGAGAGAAAAGGCTTAATTGTTATGATAGTTTTTTTTCTATTACTTCTTATTGATATTTGCCTTAAAGCCCAAATAATTTCATATCAAAGATGCAATTGGATATCTTGTTATAGTGGAACACGTGATTAATTCTTGAAAGAAAAAATGCTGCAAATGCAAGAGAGAATGCTTACCGGAGTCCATCTTGAAGGTTGAGGAGTTAGCGTAAAGGATGTCGTTGAAGAGCTTCATGGCTTCGTAGAATTTCTTGACCTTATTCGATGGCAGGTCGAGATAGGAGTCCCGGATGGCGTTGTTGACAGCAACGCGAATGACCTCTTTGTTGCTGTTAAGTCTGCAATAACAAGTTTAATTTCAGTGCCTCCGATAGCTTTTGAGGTAGTTAGTATATCTTATTAACCTCTGTTATCTAGAATTTATTTTGGTCAATTCACTTATTCATTAACAAAATTCATTAGAAAACAAACTAGCCTTCTATCCATAAAGTTTCATTTACATACTATGATGAAGGTTCTTTCAACTTCAGCACCTTTGCTGATTTTATAAGAGATTTAAATAGAGACTCACGTGATGATAGGGAACTTGGAGATCTTATAGAACTCGTCCATCTCCCAGGAGAAGTTGGCGTGACCTTTGTCCCAGAAGTAGGAGTCAGTGGTGGTCAGGATCTCAAAGGCCTCTGGGTGTTCCCTCCGGAGGAGCTCAGCGCCAAAGAGCCCATCTGCAATGACGCTTTCACCTCCGGTGCCAATGTGCTGCTTCACACAGTGGATGAATATGATCTGGTGAAAGGATGACAATCAACATTAGTAATGACAAAACATTATAAATTCTCACATGTCTTCAGTATTGTTATTATTATATAGGCAAATGAAAATATTTTAATGGTGGTTAAAAAAAATTAGAAGCAACATGCATGGATTCATACCCCGGGCATTTGCTCGTACTGGGGAAGGTCATTGTGCATCCCTAATTTGGCGTTGGTAAAAGCGACGTTGTTTGTGTTTGGTCTGTTAATCACTGGAGAATGTGGTCTGTGGAGAAAGGAATAAAATAAAGATCACAGTATCCTGGGAACCTCTCTTCACATAATGAATGTATGACTTTACATATGGAGCATGGTTTATGATTGAAAAGTGTAATTTGAAGGGTTTTTGTATTTATGAAATAATAATTGGTAACACACACGAAAATAGCAAGAATTCAAGTAGAGTTACCTACGAATGGAGATACTTTAATTCATACTTATAAAGTAATGTATAATAAAATGACAATGTAATGAGCTTATATTAAATTTTTAGATAAGTTACTGAATGGCTAACTCTCAGTTAAAAATCCCGTGTCCAGTTAACTAGTGGATACCCACCCATAATGCGACTGTTTAACGAATGCAATGTGTTCTATCATTTCAGGTCCTGCGACGTCACTATCTGGCACATTCTTGAGCATCGCTGATCCTTGAGTCTCCATAGTTATGAGCCATTCGAGGAGGACCTTATCGTCCTTCTTCATTGTCTCAAAATCGAACTCTCGCAATTTGTGGTTGGAGCCCCAAGGTTTCTGAGTAAGAAACATGTGTTTATGGCTTTCTGTTTAAAAATACTCTCACACGCATACATACAAACAGTTAAATGCGTTTAGAATTTCGAATTTTACTTAGATATCTTTCATTCAGGTATACTGAAATTATTTTGTGCAGCCATTATTACTGGAACTTAGCCTCTGACATAAACATGGAGGAACCCTCCTTACCCTTGGCAAAGCATAAACTTTTCTCCTGAGGGCTCTGGCTGTTGGCGTGAATGACCTGGCATGGAGCCATTCTGCTGGGTACTCTGACACGTGCCCATCACTCCATTTGATGCTCATTACCTCATCATTACTCTGAAAATAAACGAGGAATGTAAATATGCTAATATTTTTCATCATATCTACAGGATACTACATGGCAATATACACTAGTTATTTAGAGGAAGGTAACAACTCTTAGCTATATAAAAACAACAAATAGGATTACTGTCTATATACAAAATGGTTTAATCATGGGAAATGACGTCCCCTATCTACCCAGTGACAATTAAATTGGGATTTTGTTTCCTCAAGTGACTTCACTTCCTACCTGAATGTCCAAAGCTTGGACATCAACGTCGAGGTCAGTCAGAAGGTATTTCCTGCCCAAGGCTTCGTTGCTGTAGCAGTCAGGGCACCGACAGTTATCCCTCAGCCACACGTAGGGCATCGGGCTCTCGCTGCCATCACCGAATTTGACATTCACTGAATCTTTACTCACTTGGGTAGAAGATATCGGGACACCTGGAACTGGAACAACAAGGAACTTTTAATATTCTCTCTCTCTCTCTCTCTCTCTCTCTCTCTCTCTCTCTCTCTCTCTCTCTCTGTCTGTCTGTTGAACATGCATGCTTCTATCTTTTTATAACATGAAAATTGAAAAACTTTACTACCATAAAAGATTACAGTAGATTACATTGATGAAAATGACCACAGTTCGAAGACTTGATATTTACCTGGTAAGTCCGCTGCTTCCTTCACCTGATGCTGTTGCCAGGCTTTGGATGCGAGACTCAGAGATCGAGTGGTCTTGCAGTTGATGCAGTTCTTGGTGCATATCTGCCTCACCTGTAGTATGTTACTAAATTAATATCGTATCTATATAAAATGGACATATTTTTTTTTAAATGGTGCATACGTGATTGTTTAAACATGTGCTTATATGTCCACTTGAATATCTTTCCATGGTGACTTTTAATTTCCCATAAATTATGTTGATCAATGTAAATTACTGAACGATAAAGGTGTCTTTTGCTTTAGTTTCAACAGATTTTTTTATTTTTGTATCATGGTCTTTCATGTTTACTGAAAATCATTTTTATTATAGTTTCTGAGCGATGGTGATGGTATGGAAGTAACAAACAAGGAGTGAATATTAACAAAATAAAAGAAATAAAGTTCATGATATATAGACAGTAATGTTCTAGTGATGAAAATATAAAACTACAATAAATTGAATGAAAAGCTTCAATTGACTAGTAAGAGCTTCCTTCTCAAAATAAAAGACATTAGTATTTTTAAGCAAAGAATTATTCTAGTAAGATGTTATAAATTTGCTATTGAAACAGCAACAACAAATACGGTGGCATTAATAATAATGATAAACTGTCAGAAGCTAATGGTGGTGAAATGACAAACCAAAGAATACGCTGCAATTCATTAGTGATGGTGATATTTCGGCCAAGGAAAAACTCAGGTTAAACAACAAACCTGTAGGGTGGCAACATTCCTGAAAGCTGCAACGCCGCTGAGGAGAGCTCTCGCTGTGGGACGGTATGCCATTTCTCTTTCAAGAAATTCAGTAGAAAAGACTTTCGCAATAAGCGTTATTTGTTTAGTTAGTCCTCTTTTGTTTGCTGCTTTGAGAGCAGAATAACAGATGAGACTGTCTTTCTCCGCGGAGCTCTTTCACTGACACTGTCACTAAGCTTTGTGCTTCACTGACTCGCCAGTCGGTCTTTTATATGCGGCGATCCGAAAGTGGACTTGAACCTCGTCTTGTCAGTTGTTACGTCACTTACGCTTCTCCTCCTTCTTGATAAGGTTTCTTACCAATGGGCAGTTTACAGAGTGCAGCCTCACTCAGTCGTCGAAGCTTCTCGAAGAGGTTAAAGGATTCATGAATAACGCGAATTCACGAGAAACAAAAATCAAAATTAATTTCACGAGTATGTGTTTCCATAGTAAATTCTGGTTTAGTGAATAGGTCTAAACGACTTTAAATCTAGATTTAACATAAAATATCACTACTGTAGAGAAGAATACTAAAGAACAAAACTCCCCAAAATATACATTATTTAAATATGATGACTATATGATAAGTATTTACTTAGGAAAATCTGTGTTTGTGTTAGGTCTGCAGAAGTTACTCATCTAAGCTATTACAAAATAGTTTTTACTGTCAGAATGTTAAGGAGAACTTTCTCACGGCTAATGAGCTTGTGCCTAAGACTTATTATCAGGCATTAGATGTTATAGAAAACTGAAGGAATTAAATAAATTGAGTGTTCTAGGGTAACTGGGATTACTCGATGAATAGTCACCTATATGGTTGAAGAGTTTTCTGTTATCTGAAGTATTGGTACTGTTCAAAGGGCAAATAGATTGTTTATGTAGAGTAAAAGGCGACAGGAGCCGACCCTGTATCATGTATTTTGGCTATTAATCAAAATCAGAGAATATTATCAGTAAAGGGGAGATTGACTATTAAGAAATTGGACGGTCTTTTGAGCCCCAGTATAAGTTGTAAAATTTGACTGATTATTATGTTTGATTGACGTCACAACATCAAAGGTTACAGACGACGTAAACTTTAGAAACGAGGACAAGTTTCCTAAAAAAAACCGTAAGTCAAATGTCGACCCAAGCCTCGTTTAGGAAAGTAATGTTACTGAATATGCCAGAAAACTGCATAATATTTTGAAATTGGTAAAACATGGGCAACTGTGGATGATAATTCTGTTTTAGACAATTCATCAAAGATGGGCAAAGCATTCTCATGCAAAAAAGCATCCCTCTCGTGTATAAACCAATACTCTCAGCCTTTTTGAATCTCATCCCACAAATATTCCCTGTTGTTGGTTATTGTTCCACCCAGCAAGATATTTCCATATCTGTGTCCGGGGTTCGCTAGCTCTCCCCTTTGGGCATGGCCACATATGAACCTGGGGCGAGGTACATGGCGACTTTCAATGTCCTGATCGTATAATAAGAGGAGAAAAGTAAGAGGGACGTGTGAAGAACGCAGATGTGTTGACGATCAAGCTAAGACCATGAAGTGCTGGTCTGACAGAATGAGTAACGTATTAGAATGATTTGTAGCATTATACTCAGTTCGGACCCCAGAAAGACTACAATTGAGAGCTGACTGAAATGATAAGTTACCCTTAAAGGACGTGTATCTATACGCCTGTGTACCTTGAAGTTGCTTAGGTTAATAAAGGCACAATAAGTATTTCATAAAAAAACCCGACTCCATTATCCCAGCCCACCTGTAGGATCGATCTCAGGTGTATTGCTGGTGAGATGAGGTTGTTATGATTGAACATGTTTATAAACACATTTACACATATACGCAAACACTAGTATTTTCAAAGGTTAATTAGATGTATCAAAGGGTGAAACCACATTAATACATTTATACTTATTTTCGATAATCAAAGCTAATAATATTTCAGTCTTTCGTTATTTATCCATAATAAGCGAACTTTAATTAAATTAGATATCCTTTTCACATACACCGGCGACCAATAACAATTATTTTCTAAAACTCCTGCAAATGATGAGCACTTTTCAAAAGATTAATGAACATACTTCACAAAACCAAAACCACATTTTTCTGGCTTCCTCATACGAGAACAACGGGCTATGAAGTTTCTCTTCCTTCATTTTGGCAAGCACTATTAGTATCTGTTTCTTGCTCTGAAAATGCAGCGTCTGGTCAGTTACAGGTCCGGGAAAAATCTATTAAGGGAGTTAATGGGACAACTTATCATTGCCTCTTGTCAGGGCATAAGTTTTGAGTTTCGAGGCTCTCTGGGCTCTGTTCAGCTGCCTCTGATAAATTTGCTTTCCCTGTCGGGTTTGGAAAGAGGATTCATTAAAAGTGGCTTCAGATAAAAAAGAAATACTTTGTTTTTAAAAAAAAACTAATATACGCTAACTGGTCCATCGCGGGATTATGAAGAACCCATCAGTAAACAATTTACAGAAATGATATATTCAGATTTAAATAACTACTATTCAAAAACTGTTTTAAGATAAGATCTTTAAATGTTCCCAAATTGCCGTGAAACTGAGTTTCACCATTTATAATGGAGTTTCTGAGGTTCTGGTTAAACTCATATTTACATTGTATACGAAATCTCTCTCTCTCTCTCTCTCTCTCTCTCTCTCTCTCTCTCTCTCTCTCTCTCTCTCTCTCTCTCTCTCTGTTTGAATGTATTCTTTTAGGGAGATAGTGATTAAATGAATGATATTGCAAGTGATTCCCGTATGCTAGCGTCACAAGGACATTGGAAATATTCTCGTCTAGAAAATTGGAGCTAAAGGAAAGAAAACTTTAACAAAGCATTATTTCTATGTACATTATGTAAATCCATCCATCCATATTTTATCAGTAGTTATACATCTTTTATCTATAAGCGTGTCAAAAGGACTGCTAACAACCGGTTAAAACTTTATATCTTTTGAGGAAAAACAACCTCCTTGACGCACCAGCGATACCAATTTGTGTATGTAACATTCTCTCCGAGAACTGTGGAGTGTAATTGAGTTAAAACTATGTTCAATGGGGTTCAATACCTTCCGATTCTTCCCTTTACCAGACTTTACTGGGGCTATATCTCTTTTTGAACAATATCTATGATATCAACATGCTCGCAATTATCGACCCTGATAATGAGATTATTATCTCGAAAACTGGCAATATCTAGAAACTGCAACACACTTTTATCCCTGTGGCCTAATTATTCCGGTGTCAACGAAAAATGAGAGTGGACTTATCGCCAAGCACCGCAATAAAAAGACCGATAAACTGATATCTGAAGATAACCCTTTTCAGACTGCGGTAAAATCTCTGACCACCAGCCGGAATGTTCTTCGTCTCAGCCATGAACAAGAGGAAAGATTGATTGCTTTTACAGAACTGAGTTATCTTTGTGCCTACACATGGGGAGGAAAATCGCTTGGTAATTATTATTTCCTGTCATTTGCACGTGGACGAGGCTCCAGTTGATATAACTAGCGTTTTGCAGTGTATTGTGGTTGATATTATCAATTTATTATCAGTTCAGTTTATTTTATAGCCCCCTTCTGGCTATTTTGTTTTTCATACGACGAAGTTACATTACTGTTCACCTTAGATTTTCTTAATAAATAATGATCCCATTAAATTTTCGGATTTCTTTTTAACAAACTATAAAAATAAAAGGGGTACTCTCCTATGCAAATTTGTTTCTTTTCAGTCTCTCTTTCTTTGTGATGTACGATTCTCTTGTTGACTACTTTACCAAACTTCCATGGCATAAACACTACAATGTTTCACTTGTTTGACAGAATATTTTGCTGTTGACTTAAAGCCAGCATTGATTTTTTATGTTTACATACTATATTAACAGCTGAAGTAAGACACGCAAGGTAAATGATGTCAAGGAGTTGTTGGAAGGATATAAGTTAAAAGCAGAAAATTAAAAAAAAAAAAAAACAAGAAATTAACGCGTGTCATAGTAGTGTAGAAACAGCGAAAGCAGGCGTAATTTTGCAGTCTCGATAAAGATACGAGCTGTAGAAGGTAAAAGCTGAGAAGTAGAAGGCTGTAGCAACAGCTTGCATGACGTCATTAATCGCACGGGCAGTCATTCATGGCCATACCTCATGGAGTTTGTCTGTTATTAAAAATAATAATAAAAAAATAAAACTATTACAGAAAACAAATACTACTCTCAAAGAAATATCTTAGTAGATATGGTTTCATAAGCATCGCATTTTAACAATTAGTGAAAATAGTTTCATTGTTCATAACGCGTAGAAAAGTCTATTATTATTACTAAAGTAATAATGGTGATACTTCAAGGCATTAAAGGGAGAGAAATTTGTTTTCTCTTGGTCTGCCACTCAATGAAGATAATCGAGTAAAGGAAAACGTATTAAATTTTTATAACGACTCTGTCTGTCTGTCTGTCAGTTTGTTTGTTTCTCTATCTGTCTGCCTGTCTGTCTGTCTGTCTGTTTGTCTCTCGAACTCTGATAGTATGCCTGCCTGTCTATCGCTCTTTCATTAACATGATGAGTTTCAGTTTAACACACACAGTATGCAAATTACTTGCAATCACAAACTTGAATTTAAGAACACTCCCTTGTGCTAAAACAAAATAAACATTAAAAAAAGTAAACTAAAAAGAGACTAAGTCCATGATCCGATGCTGTTAAGGAGCCCATGTGTACCCAACTTACCTTGGTCTCAAAATAGCTTTCTCGTTAGAGCGCGGACAAGCTTCTCGAAAATACTTAATCTCTATAATACTTCGAGAGGAAAAGCGCTTTCCCGCGACGTAGGCACTAAACTGACAACGTGAAATCAGCAGGGGAAAAAGACCCCTGGAAACACAGTTCATGCGTCGTCATTTCTTCAATCAAAGATCAGGGCGCCTTGTTGGAAGATAATATCGTTCGTTGTGTTTCTGTTTTTAATAATGGATGTGCCTCCAGGATAAGTTTGATTACGTTTCTTTCCATCGTTGACTTCACGTACATATCATCTTAATTGCTCACGAAGCAATATTCCGTTTAAAAAAATCGAAGATAATAATCTGTGATGATAATTAGACACC
Organism: Macrobrachium rosenbergii; assembly: GCF_040412425.1. NCBI lineage: Eukaryota > Metazoa > Arthropoda > Malacostraca > Decapoda > Palaemonidae > Macrobrachium > Macrobrachium rosenbergii. Next base: position 21,820,357 of record NC_089742.1, read on the forward strand.
TTTTAATTGTAAGTAAATAGTTTTTTACGTATTTTGCTATTTCCTCTTCGTACTCAATATTGTACAAAGCGATTAACTAGAAAAACATGACATGCAGTCGAAGAACACAATTAAGCAAAAAACACATGCATGTTATCTATCTATCTATCTATCTATCTATCTATCTATCTATCTATCTATCTATCTGTCTATCTTTGGTGATTATTTATCTATCTATCTATATGTGTGTATGTATATCTATGTGTGTGTGTGATTGTGTGATGTATTTTTTTGTACAATCAAGGAATTAACAGTAGAAATCATGACCTATCTATCTATCTAAGAACACAATCTATCTATCTATTTAAAACACATCTATCATGCTATATATATATCTATCTATCTATCTATCTATATATATATGTGTATGTGTGTGTTTGTGTGTGTGTGCATGTACTTGTGTGTGTGATATATTTACATATATACTTGTGTGTGTGTGTGTGTGTGTGTGTGTGTGTGATTTTTGTGTGATCAGTAGCATTTTTTGCTACCAATCAAGGAACCTACAGTAGACTCCACTTCGTGGGTGGGGCCTGCCATATGCCTCTTCTCCATCAAAAGCCCATTGTTTCTCTGTCGACGTGAGCGGCCAATTTGGCCTCTGGGGTTAGATGAATACTATTGTGGTGATCGGATCCCGAATAGAATTGGGTTTGGTGCCAGGAACCTCTTTCTGTCTACAAGGTGTCAATTCTCTACACAAGGAGTGTGGGCGTGTCTGTGGGTTTCTAAAACAAGTTTGAGAATGATGATGTCTGCCGTATTCTAGAACATGTTTGTAACAGTTTGCCTATTAAATAAAAACACCCAAAAACTATCAGAGTTCGAGAGATACGAGATATTTCTTGATGCCTTATCATTCGCATGCGATAATTCAGTATCTCACGACAAGAAACTCGATGTACCGAAAAATTCAGCAAATACCGGATAGGGTGGGGTAAAGCATAGCTGTAACTAGTTAAAACCAGATTGGCCTGATACGAGATATCTGGTTCTATAAAATGATGTATGATTTTCTGTCATTGCCCTCCTCTCTCTCTCTCTCTCTCTCTCTCTCTCTCTCTCTCTCTCTCTCTCTCTCTCTCTCTCTCTCTCTCTCTCCGTCATTTTCTTTCCTCGGCTCTGCTCTTAACATTACCACGTGAGATTTTTATTTTAAACAAGTTCATCTATTTCAGCGAGTTTTTGGAAAATAAAATTTGTATAAAATCTCTGTTTACTATTTCTACCTTGGCTACTGTTATCTCTATCTGCTATAAATGATTACTATGAATGAACAAGTCTCTCTTATTCACATAAAAATCAAGTAAATTTTGAAAGTAGGATCATGCTAAAAAAAAAAAAAAAGCCATTCATCTGGAAAAAGGAACACTAAATTCAGAATGTTCAAATGTTTGAAGTAGTCCAAATGCAATCAAGCAAAACATCTGCCATACGTCTGAGTTAAGCAGAAGTGGAAGATGAGTCAAAACACAGTTAGTGACAAGAACGTGACAGTAAGAATAATCCGATTCTGAAATTATTATTATTATTATTATTATTATTATTATTATTATTATTATTATTATTATTATTATTATTATTCAGAAAATAAACCCTATTCATATGGAACAAGCTCATAGAGGCCACTGACTTGAAATTGGTGTTCAATCGAAAGAAGTACCAGAAGGTAATGGGAAATACAGAAAGAGGAGATCAGCTATTAGAAAAAAAAACAGATAAAGTAAGAAACTGATAAATAAATAAATAAGAATGTAAGTAAATTATTAAAATGCAAGGAGAATGGCATTAGAATAGCAGTGTTTTATAATAACAAAAGTAATTAAATGTCCACTACTCTGACAAAACCAGGAGCAAGAAGACTGATGCTGGAGTTAAGAAGGTTTAATATGATCACCAAAATGGCATTTCTTGTATTGCCTTGTCCCAGTTTCTGAGTAAAGTTCTCCCATCCATGTGTAGCCTTGTGCCCAAGTTTAAGTGTAGTAGGTGTTATCTTTTTTTTTGTCACTTAACGTATTATCTTTTTTTTCTTTGGGATACTGACACACTGAATTGGCAAGTCAGTCTGGTGTGGCTTGGTTCAGTGTAGCCAGATATTTAGGTCACTGTGCTTGATTGTCGACCTTCTATCATTTTTAACATTATCATGCTTTACTTAACTCAGTATCTCTTCAGTTGATTGGGAGTCCAGGTTAGTGTCGTGTGCTACATTTGATTATCTTGGTTGGTTGGTAACCTTATCACCAAATAATCTCAAAATCTATGCAGTAACATGATAAATTTTCAAGGCCATCTACGGTCCTTGGTTTGAGTTTCCTTGAACACAAGCTGCAATTTCTTACCGAATACCTATATCCAGTTTGATTTGTTTATTTGTTACTATTTTTCGTTATGTTAAATTTTCATTTCTATTCCAAATGCTTACCTACCTTCTTCCTTTGTGCGTGTGTTTTTTCACTTATTGCCTTTAACTCTGTATTAGCTTACTATACAGGGTCATAGCCTATTACGTTATTGCATTAAAAATGTATGTTTGAAAATGACCAATGATAATAATAATAATTAATAATGATAACAAGAATAGTTGCATACGGAATCGTCCAATTAATCCGGTAACTTGCCAAGCAAGCTTCGCCGAATGGGGCTAGCTCCGAAAGATGAAAATTTGTTAATGAATTAAAAATACATCATATATTCATATGGAATCCATACCCCTTGGTGATACATACGCTTGTGACTTCCTTGGTTTGTATAACTGAACATAACAAGAAGCTATCTTCCATTTATTTTCTTATGTTAAGTCCCCGCTCAACGCGTTCTCCGTGGAGAACATCCCGTTTTCTGCGGTGTCTTTCCACGACCTAAGGTCGATCGGAATATATATTTATCATCATAATTGTAAACTGTGTATATGTTGTCTTTCTAGGCAATCATGTATTATGTACAAGTAACAAGTTATTTATTTCGTATGTCAGGCATTGTTTATCACTATGTTCTCTGTATGAACCTGTCCTGTTTTTTAAGGAATTAGTTTGACCTCAGGTCACCTGTAAATCTTTGTACCAGCGGTCTCTGCGAACTACGCAGACGTCCGCATCCCGCTTTATAAGCAGCTAGTTTTCATCAATAAAGCAGCAGTACTTGTCTTCCTGCTCATTATTTCGCACCTCTCTCACACTTATAAGGAGGCTGATAGGATAAGTGTGTACTGCTTTTATCAAAAATGGGCCTCTTTGAAAAGAGCGAAAAACATTAATGGGAAAAGTAATAATATTTATCCCCAAAGGAAGGAAGGAATATAAAGGAATGACAGATCACAGGAAATCAATAGCGGTAATGGACAAATAGCGTTTGTTAACAGAAAGGGAGGAAGATGAAAGGTAACACTGGGCTTCAGCCCTAAAGGAAAGTAATAAATTCACCTGTCGAAAGCGGAAAGGTTACTGAAAGACAGAGGAAAATGAAGGGGAAATCACACAAAAAATATGAAAAATATAAACATAATCTTCTTCTTTTAAAGTGTTTTTTTCCCATTTGTAGGGGGTAAGCAGGATGCCTTCTTTTGAAGGACTTTGATTTGGGTTTGGGGTAGACCGTAGTCTCGATCAGGTGCCCTGCCTGTCATCGCTTAGACCCCGGTAGCGTATATGTACATGTATTATACCAGTCACCAGCGCCCTTTCTTCCCAGCAGCGAGAAGTTGTTGAGCGGTTAGGTCGACAGTCGAGACGTGTGAGGTGTCTACACGGATAGCAAAGTGTCCGCCTCTCTGACCGGTCGGCTGCAGATTTGAAACCGCGCCACAGATTTGAAACCGACTACTGCTCTAACCGACTTGGCTATCGAGGCTCTAAAAATATAAACATAATGAAATATCAAATTAAAACAAATGATAATGAACGGCATCTGAGAAATGTTAATTATGCTCATGATGAGAGGTTTAGAAATCTAAGCTATTTTGTTAGCCAATAAATCTTGCTTGTCTCTTGTACTTAACCAAACGAGGTATCGTAATCAACATTTGCGCAAGAATTAGCGTGAGACTGAGAATATGCTTAGATGGGTGTCAAGTTGTTCCAATGCCTTTAGTAGATCCTGAAATAATCAAGTCGTTTGCTATGTGTATGGGCATAATTACTTCATACCTACATTGGTGATCAAATAATCTTTTGCTGTTGCTGTTGATACTGTTAATAATGTCTGCATGTAAGGGCGCTACTTTGCAACGTTATTTATGTACAACACTAATGTACGAGTATTAATGGATTATGTGTATCCCTAAGCATTTCAAGTAGTTACAATTCCATCAGTAGATCCTGAAATACTTCACGTCGTTTTTTATGTATATGGGTATAATTACTTTATACCTCTATTGACAATCTAATAATCGTTTGTGGTTGATACAGTTAATAATGCTTGCAAGTAAGGGCGCAACTTTAGAGCATTGTTTGGTGGCAGCACAGATTTAAGAGTATTCATGCTCTGTGAGGTATCCCTGAGCATTAGACGTAAGAAGTAAAATCATTCTTCAGTGTGACATAACGGACGAATTTTGCTAAAGGGAAGGTTTGCAGAGACTTTGGTTAACATGGAGAGCATCATTATTGTTGCCTCTGTTCAAGATATAAGAAGTCGAGTCACTCATATCTGATTAATAATGTCAATGCTTGGCTGCAATAGCAAGTTGGAGGCTTGGCTTGTGAACTCTTACTGTTACAGTTATAGAGATAAAACTTGACTTGCTTATCAGCTTCACTGAATATGGTCTCATTATTATAAGTGGTCTTTTAATTTTGTGTCCCAAAACTAGTTTTATCAGGTTTAAATGACATCTATGTGGGAGCAATTAAGATATAATATGATGGGTCTCAGGTACTGAATATTATCTATTAAATTTGACAAAATCATTATTATCGCTTGTATTTTTTCCTCTCTGTTACATACTCAATTTGGTACTGGATTGATGACAAAATGTTTGTAATTGAAAAATTTCTTTTTCTTCTCTCTATCTTTCTCTCTCTCTCTTCTCCTTAAGTGTTTGCCTCTGACAACATACCTCTGCCCAACTCCTCCCCACCACCCAGCCACACCCCGGACACTTTTTATGAGTCAGTTCAGTTTAGATATCAGTACTATATTATCTATATATATATATATATATATATATATATATATATATATATATATATATATATATAATAGAATAAATAAATAAATATATGTATATATATGTATATATATATATTATATATATATATATATATATATATATATATATATATATATATATATATATGTGTGTGTCTATATATATATAAGTTGTCCTTCTTCTTTAACTTCTTCCTTGACTACCCAAGAACATAAATTCCAACCGGGTTTCAGCTTCAAGGATCCTAATCCGGTGAGAAACCTTATATCTCTGCTCATTATTCCTGACTCCCTGGTTTGCTAAGCGCCGAGCGTCTAACAAATAACTTTATCTGCTTAGTCGGAGTTTTTGTAAGGGCTTTCGAATTCCTTCGTCTAAGTTTCCCCTTCAGTAATAATGAAGCTCAGTCGTACTTCTGCAGGATGAATTTCAAATTAAATAGAGATGTATAGGAGAAGGGGAAGGGGAAGGGGAAGGGGAAGGGCGTCTGTTTGCAGGAGACTGAAATATTCGAGGCAGGAAGCTATGGAATACCGATAGTTAAACGTTTCCGTTATATTTTTTAGCAAGAATTGAAACCAAAAGAGAACGTTTTAGATGAAATACAAATTCTTATAAAATGAAAAATGACAAAAAATGCAGCGAATAAGATGAGCTTACTTTTCCTGTACGTAACTTGGTTCTGTGAGATACTGGCATGGCCATTAATTGACAATGAAAGTGTGCCGGCACTAAAATTAATATAATCATTATACTTTCGTGATCATGAAAATTATCTTTTATATGTGACAATGCTAAAATTTGAGCATCATTAAGCTGAAAGTTCAGTACTGCTTTTTTGATACACTCAATGTTTCATGTGTCTCATTTAATGAGTTCAGAACTGCATGAGAGTTCAGAGCTCGTGATCAGATATCCATCTATCTGTAATAAAATCCGAGTGGATCTTTCTTGTTTGTCCGCCCCGGGTGGGGGCGAGGTAGGTATGGGATCAGGACGGTAGGGGAGACATGACACATCCACCCTCCTCCTGCAAACCTGTTTGTCCTCCCCGTGGGGAGGGGGGGCGAGGTAGGTATGGGATCAGGAGGGTAGGGGAGACGTAACACATTCACCCTCCTCCTGCAAACCTGTTTGTCCGCCCAGGGTGGGGCGGGGAAGGTAGGTGAGACACAACACATCCACCCTCCTCCTGCAAACCAGTTTGTCCGCCCCGGGAGGGGACAGGGTGGGTAGGGGATCGGGAGGGTAGGGGAGACATGACGGGCAGCGCCGGGTTCCAGGGCAGCTTAACGCGCGCTATCAAGCTCGTTTATAATATTTCCCATGAGGCACGGGCTCAGTATTGCACTACTTTTAAGTCATTTGAAGTCCGGGATTATAATTTCGTCCTATGATATTCCTCATTTCGTGGGACATTCCCGATTGCATTTTTCTCATGATTCTTATTTATTGGGGAAATCTGAATAGCATTTTTATCAGGCTTTTTACTTCGTGGGAATTTCTACTAGCATTTTGATCAAGCTTTTTAATTCGTGGGAATCCCTAATAGCATTTTTCTCATGCTTCCTTTGAATGGGGGAATTCTGAATCGCTGCAAATAGAGAACGACCAGAAATTATTATCTGGCAGATTTGAGAAATATCTCTTAAATGATTTATCAGTAAATATAATATCATAAAAAAGCAAATTGGAAAAGAGGAAGAGATATTTGTCAAAAAAAAAAAAAATGGTGGAAATTACATCTTTAGGAAAAAAAAAAAAAAACTTCAATTTAGCTCAGACGCTAATAACACACTTTTCCTCCTCTTACCATTTTATTTGATGTGAATATTTGGTCAGACCGTCTGTTTTTTTCTTTGTACTGTCATCCCAGCATATACATTATAAATTTCTACCACTACTTGTCTGTCATATTGAAGATGTCTTAGAAAAAACTAGGCGAAACCCGTAAATATTTGTACTTTTTTTGTGGTACATTGCATACATACATCATGTGTTCCGGTGATTTTTAATTATATATATATATATATATATATATATATATATATATATATATATATATATATATATATATATATATATATATATATATATATAATCAGAAAAGCTACAAACGTCCTTTAATATCAATTCGCTCTACCTCGGAAATAATATATTTTCATATATGTTAACGAAGGGGATTTTTTTTTTTAGTTGATAATAAGTCCACCGTCCCGTGGGGACGGTGGACTTATTATCAACTAAAAATTCCCTTCGGTAACATATATGAAAATATATTATTTCGAGGTAGAGCGAATTGATATTAAAGGACGTTTGTAGCTTTCTGATTGTATATGAATCACGGTGATGTGATAAATAGTCATATATATATATATATATATATATATATATATATATATATATATATATATATATATATATATATATATATATATATATATATATTCAGCAACAGAGTCGAGTCAGTGGAGCGAATTCATTTATTTTTATTTTGCTGCCGAGTAAAAGCGACAAGAATTGCGCATGCAAGGGGAAGACAGTGTGTGTGTGTGTGTGTGTGTTTGTGTGCGTGCGTGCATGCGCGCGCGTATTTCTTATTAATTTCCTATCCCTCATTCCATTTTCGATCTTCCCCTTGCATGCACAATCCTTCTTGCTTTTACTCGGCAGCAAAATAAAAATCCACGAATTCGCTCCACTGACTCGACTCCGTTGCTGAATATTTATTTGAGACGCCGTCTAATTATTTTGTCAGAAACCTGAGAAAAGATAAGCTCCTTAGAAAGAATGACAGAGACAGAGGTAGAGATAGAAGACGCTTCCTTTTGTAGTCATGTTCTCAATTATAAAAGTCTTCCTTTGTTGTCGCTCTGATTAGAAAAATGTCTGCAATGAGCTTTGGAAAGTTTCCCGTTCTTTCCCAGGCATTCTCTCCGTTTTTTTGTTTTATTTCTCGTTTGCGTTATTTTCGTACTAACCTTTTGGTCGCGAAACATTTTCCCTTTTGTCTTAAGGGACAAGTCGTTGACGAATTCACATACTTAATAGTATCATTGTCATCATCATTATTACCATCATATCCTACTTAATGTTTTAGTTCAGTATTTTAGTAAAGCATGCCGCTCCTTTTGAAAGAGAACACATTTTTGTGAACTGATGTATCAACAAACATGGAATGTAGAGAGAAAGATCTATATTAATTCTTACATATTTCTGTTGTCAAAATTTCCAGCGCAAAAATTTCCTATGCACCATTTTTTATCATATTTTTGAACCAGTTTATCTGTTACTGCTTATTTATTTTCTTGGGAATTTTTTGTCTTTTTGAATAAATATTTTCCTACCAGTTTTGATTAGGACCGTATTTCATATACTTATTATTTAATCTTCTTTGAAGGGTAGAATATAATCTTTTTGACCAAGGTATTAGATATGATACGATGATATAACGCATTGTTATTTGCAATATCATTATTGTAATAATTTTAAAATGAAAATTGCATACATGTGCATGAAGACAGACAAAGAGAGAGAGAGAGAGAGAGAGAGAGAGAGAGAGAGAGAGAGGAGATGAGTGGTAATGAGTGGTAATATTACATGGCTTTTGTTGTAACTTCCTTTGTGGGCAATTCATGTCAGTCTTCCAATTACGTATTTATGTACTACAACAATTATTGTTTTGGTTTCTTCCTAACTGAAGAATACTCTGCAACCTTTTGCTTAAATGAAGCATCAAAACTTCAGTAATATATATGTGCATTTCTTGCTATTTTTTTTTTTAAATTGGGTTTATCGCAAACCATCTGAAGTCTCTGCAATGTCAAAGGTAACTACTCACAGAGAAGAGAACAAGTTTATTCAGAAACCTCTCCTCTTAATTGCTGAATGCTAAAAACTATGAACAGATTCTTAAAATTCTGTTTTATTCAGAGCCAACTCAATTGGCTAAGAATAACTCCATGTTTGATTTGAACGGCATGACCTCCTTATTCTTCCAAAAACTTCTCACGTTTCCCTTCTTTGACAGAATTGTGGGATATTTACTCCTTTTGTACAAGTTTCCATTCCTTCCCACTGTAGTACTAAATATTTTCTTTAGCCTCCGAAAATCATATTTACCTTATTTTAAAACTTACACGGAAGAAGGAATGTTGAGAATTGCAAACACGTCAACATGAATCTACCTGTCTGGTTCGTTGTTTCCTTCTCTAAATCTCTGTAATGTCGAGCATCTCACGTACCATCTTGCTAAATAAATATTATTTGACGCTAAATTCGTCAGAGGTCAATAAAAATCTTAGAAAAATACGATCTAACGCATGCGTGACCAGAGAAAAAATACACACGTTGTGTCAAATGGTGGAAAACATACACATGTACACACACACAGTCACACAGGCCTGCTGACGCACACATATTGCAGGAAATTTATAACCCTACAACAGGAAACTTTTGTTGTATTTTTATAATATAATAACAACCAGGGAATATTTTTCTTCTTTTTTTTTTTTTGCTTTTGGCGTTTTATCTCATTTTGCCCTCTTTTTCCTTTGTCGTATTTGTTAAAGACTTTTTTCTACTCCATTTCTTCTATTTATTTTACTGTAGTCTTTTCACGTTTCCTTTCATCTTTTTCTTTTACTCAGTTTCTCCGTGTTTTTACAGCTTTTTCCTTGGTGTTTTTGTAGGTTTTTTTCCACTCGACGAAATAGTTCTCTTTCGCCAATCTAATTAGTGGATGACCTCCATAACTCAGCGTTTCCTCTTCATCGATGAAACATTTCCGCTATTTGTTTTGTGGTTGTATACATTTAACATTTCCTTATATCCTTTATCTATTTATGTATGAATGTATGTTTGTGTAGACAAGTGTAAGCAGGTTCTCAAAAAGGCCCTTTTAAGAGTTGTGATTAGTATTTGCAAGTACAGTTAAATTGTATGTCATGTTTATGAATATTCTCAGTCAATAAGTTCTTGTCTTGAAAAAACTTTTATGGTGAATGCGATTAAACAAATATATCAGAATTTAAGTTATTTTGCAACCGTACGTTGCGGCAGCTCACCCAGGAAACAATTTGATCAAATGTTTTGAAATCTGGATAATTTTCCAATGTTATTGATGGAATACAGTATTAATTTCCTAGTCTGATGAGGATCTCTACGAATGCGATGATGCGATTACAAGACCCTTTGTCACTGATGGACAGGCCGGATCTCACCGGATAATTCTTGCTCACATTCTGATAGATATAAGTTTTCATGGTCCAATATCTTGAGACAACTGACGGGAGGTAACTAAATTTGCCTTATTTTGTGGTGACATGCCATATTATTATAAGAAGAAATCTTTGAGGCCATCTCGAAACTCCTTATCATTCAATATAATGTCTGTTAGGGGTTAGACGTTGTATAGAACTGTGTTTAATATCAGGGATATACCCATTAAGTTTGTTTACAAAATGGAGTTTCTTGAAGAAATTAGACCAGCCCTTTAATAGTATCAACTATGTCATCAAGCCAATACACCAGGCTATCGGTTTTTATCAAACAATGGAAGCTAATTTATCAACCCACTGGACCAAATTAGAAATAGCATTAGAAATAGACCTATTGAAGCTACAAAATTTGAAATAGTTAAATCCACGGTTCATCCAGTTTCATTGAATATTTTTGAAGATTATTCGTTCACCAAATGTCTCATTCTCTTAAAGTCGAGTTGGGAGATGGAGCAGAATCCCACCAGAAAAACGATTATGTTCTTAAACATATACATACAAACTTGATGACTAAAATGTATTCTACAGCTCATTTGAGAAATAGATATCATACTAACCATACAACAGTGATAAATGCACGGAAGTATGTGATTATATTTACAATGTTTTGAAATTGTATATAGATAATATAGGGCTCTGTTTATTTATTATAGAAAGAGTAATTTATGTTTGGGTTTTTTTTGGACTATATAGTTATATAAGATATACAGTTTTATATAGTTTATGTATATGTCTATTTTTATAACTGTCAAATATTGTATTTCTTTGCAGTCAATAAAAATCTAATCTAAATTATGTTTGTGAGACTTTTATGATTAGTATACATATGTGGTGAATATACATCAATAAGGAATATTTTTACAATCAGAAAATGAATATTACAAATTATATAGATGTATCAGAATTTAAGCTTATTTTGAGTACGTTGGCAGACCCAGGGAAACAATTTCCTGTTTGAAATCTGTATAATTTTCCGGAATACCTAACTTTATATGATGAGAATCTCTACGAATGCGATGATGCGATTACAATCCCTGTGTCAGTGTCACTGCCGGATCTCACCGGATAATTCTTGCTCACAATGTGATACGGTCAAGTTTTCAGGTATTCAGCGAGGTAACCAGTTGATCGTGCCATAAACCTTATCAAACCATTGATGTAATATTTCAAAATGGTATTTATTAGACCAGTAATAGTTCATTCCTATTCATACAAACATATTTGCAGCGTAAGAGATTTCTACGTGGTGAAATAATGAGACCGGTTTGATTGTTTTATTTGCAAATGTTACAAGCAAATACCAAACATACTGTCTTAAACATATACATACAAACTTGCAGACACATTCACACACATGCACACACACACACACACACACACACACACACACACATATATATATATATATATATATATATATATATATATACAATTGCCAAGATTTCAAGTAGCTCCCAATTACTGGACTATATATATAAATCACAGTGTGATAAAAATTTCACACATATATATATATATATATATATATATATATATATATATATATATATATATAGTATATATATATATATATATATAGAAAACTTAATCATTTATTTTGGCATTATCTCCTTAAGTTCAAAATTTCCAAGTTTTCTTCTCATTTACATTTGATCAAACACGAAAACTTGGAAAAAGGGCTACAGAGACGACTAAGCATAATATTTTGTGCTGTAGTCCTCCTTAATTATATTTCGAAAATGACTCCTCATAAAATCTGGAGACCTAAACTACATTTTTGTAAGAGAAAGAAGTTTATCATAGTAGAGGTTCAGGTTTTAACCCAGTAACTGAAACTTAGTCCTCCATTCTGAAATCGATGTTTGTCAGTAGTAAAAAGAAATAATGAAGAGAAAGAACTATAATTATAATGATGTGTGTAATCATTACAATAGTGATTTAATAACATTACTTGATATAAATGTAGAAGCGATAGTGTTAGGTAGCAGTATGAACGTTCTGCCAAGAGAAATACTATTTGATATTGAAGTTCCATAAGAATTTATTCAATTTCAACATTTTTCGCTTCCTCTTGTGATATTGTCAAAATATACAAAGTTGGGAGGTTTACGAACAGAAAATTAAAATCCTTCTAACATTGCATAAAGTAAATGCTGCATGAGAAATTAAAACTAATCTAAAGTATGTGATCCAATAGACAACAAGAAAAAAGTAATGAAAGCAACGTAAAAAATATAATATATATATATATATATATATATATATATATATATATATATATATATATATATATATATATATATATATATAAAGAATATTACCAGATTATATATATATATATATATATATATATATATATATATATATATATATATATATATATATATATATATATATATATATATATATATATATGTATAATATATATATTTATATGTATGTATATTATATATGTATACAAATGTATATATATTATATTATGTGTGTGTGTGAAAATATATACGAAAAAGAGAAAGCGCTGTTTTGATATAAATTGGATTCTGTATATTTGACAAACATTGACTCTTCTCTCTTTATTTCTTCATTAGGTGTCAGTTTTGATGTTTGAAATCGTTAAGAATAAAGTGAGTATTACATTTATCTGAAAAATGTAAACAGATAGTTAAATTTACAGCCACCGTATAGTCCTGAAACTGATAGCTCGATGGCCCTGTACCAGATCCCATAGGCTCTTAACAGCTTTTAGAAAAAAAATAGATTAATGAACACACTAATGATTCTGCACGTACTAAATTTAAGTCCTTTACTCTGTTTTTTCTACTCTGTATTAAACAAACAATTCTATTTTTAAAGTAAATTTTGTCGATGGTATCAAGTCATTTAATCTACCAAAGATCTAAAGATCACTTTACACTGGCTTTCTTATATTCTTGTACACTTATTTTACAATGGTGGGATTTACTATAGTTGTATGCACTTGCAAGATAAGTCAGTAATTTTCTTATCATCAGCAAAACTATCGTGTCAGCTTGTTTTTCTTGATATTTCCCTCAGAGATACGAACGAATGAGTGAGGCTGCACTCTGTGAACTATCCATTGATTAGAAGCCTTATCAAGAAGGAGGAGGAGAAGTGTAAGTGACGTAGCAGCTGACAAGAGGAGGTTCAAGTCCACCTTTGGATCGGTGCATATAAAAGACCGATTGACGAGCCGGTGAATCACAAAGCTTCGTGACAGTGTTAGTGAAAGAGCTCCACGCAGAAAGACAGTCTCGTCTGTTATTCTACTCTCAAAGCAGCAAACAAAAGAAGACTGACAAAACTAATAGCGTTTATTGACAAAAGTGATTTCTACTGAAGTTCCTGAAAGAGAAATGGCGTTCCGTGCCACAACCCGAGTTCTCCTCAGCGGCGTAGCAACTTTCAGGAATGCTGCCACCCAACAGGTTTTTGTTTGATAGGAATTTTACCTTTGACAAGATATCACAAATTGTCTCAGTTAACAGATCTTTCGCTCCATTGCTAGTCTCATTTGTCAGTTAACCACTTCAGTTATTGCAATCTTTTTCACTTCTTGTGGCAGCCACTCCTGCAAAGTGAAACCTAAAATTATTTCTTAATTATTAGAATATTCGTCGTGGTTTTTATATCTTTATAATAGGAATACAAATAATGACGTCCTCAACTCTCAACACACACAGAAACACACACACACTTACATACAAAGACTATATATATACATTAATTTATTTTATTTCTATAACATTAATTTTTGAAATATAAGAAAATGTCCTCATTCCCTGCTATTTCCAAATCATATTTTCTTAAATGGAATTTTTCTTTAGCTTTGTTAAACTGATGATGGAAAAAGTCAAATGGAAACAGAAACCCAGGGAAAAGTTTTGGATGAAGCAGTAATAAGAAAACTTTTGTCCGAAAATCATTACGCAATTATTATCACTCAATGCTGTTGAACATGATTGAGAGCAAAAAAAAAAAAAAGTAACGAAAATAAAAGACCTCTATCGTTCAAGAACTGTCATATTTTTAGACAACTGATATTTTTGCGTTAAAATGTGTCACCAAGAGGAAGGTAAAAATATACCTATACAAACATATTGGTACTGTCATTCTTGAATCGATGTTGCAAATATTAATTTAGAAATCTTCTCCAGGTGAGGCGGATATGCACCAAGAACTGCATCAACTTCAAGGCCACCCGATCTCTGAGTCTCGCATCCAAAGCCTGGCAACAGCATCAGGTGAAGGAAGCATCGGTGTTACCAGGTAAATATTCAGTCTTCGAACTAATTTAATTCCTGTTTATATAGCCAGATCCAATATGGTACTAAAACGTTTTTCACTTACAATTTACAAAAAGATAGACATACACGTACATAAAAATTTTAAAGAGAAAGAGAGAGAGAATAGTTACAGTTCTTTATTGTCCCAGTTCCAGGTGTCCCAATATCTTCTACTCAAGTGAGTAAAGATTCAGTGATTGTCAAATTCGATGATGGCAGCGAGAGCCCGATGCCCTACGTGTGGCTGAGGGATAACTGTCGGTGCCCTGACTGCTACAGCAACGAAGCCTTGGGCAGGAAATACCTTCTGACTGACCTCGACGTTGATGTCCAGGCTTTGGATATTCAGGTAGGATGCGAAGTAACTTAAGGAAGAAAAATCCCAGTGTAATTCTTATTGGATAGATAGGGGCATCATTTCCAATAATTAAACCATTCTTCATACAGATATTGCTCATATCTATTTTTACATACCTAAGAGTTGTAACCTTCACATAAACACCTACTGAATAGTGCTATGTAGGACCATGTAAATATTAGCATAGCCTATTTACATTTCCTGTTTATTTTCAGAGTAATGATGAGGTAATGAGCATTAAATGGAGTGACGGGCACGTGTCAGAGTACCCAGCAGAATGGCTCCATGCCAGGTCATTCACACCAACAGCCAGAACCCTCAGGAGGAAAGTTTATGCTCTGCCAAGGGTAAGGAGGGTTCCTCTATGATCGTGTCAGTACATCCTGAATATAAAAAAACTAAGATAAAAAAACTCTACATACCAATCCATGTCTGTATGTATAAATATATGTATGTATGTATATATATGTGTGTGTATAAACAGTCGCAAAACACATTTTCCTCAATCAGGAACCTTGGGGCTCCAACCACAAGCTGCGAGAGTTCGATTACGAGGCAATGAAGAGGGACGATAAGGTCCTCCTCGAATGGCTCCTAACTATGGAGACTCGAGGATCAGCGATGCTCAAGAATGTGCCAGATAGTGACGTCGCAGGACCTGAAATGATAGAACACATCGCATTTGTTAAACAATCTCATTATGGGTGAGTACCCACCAGTTGACTGGATTGTTAAATTATTATTGAGTGTCAATCGTTCATTGATTTATTTATAAATGTAATATATAGTCATTATATTGTCAATGTCATATACAATACCTTAGAAACAAATATTAAGGTATCTCCTTTCATAGGTGACTGTGCGTGAATGGTTACTAGTATCAACTATGCTGCCAATTAATATTTTGTAATTATATCAGCAGTTGATACTATACTACTTAATCATGAACCATGAATCACCTGAAAGTTTATAACATTCCCACTGTACTGTCGTTTTACAAGTACTCCTCTTCCCTCCACAGGCCCCATTCACCCGTGATTAACAGACCAAACACAAACAACGTCGCTTTTACCAACGCCAAATTAGGGATGCACAATGACCTTCCTCAGTACGAGCAAATGCCCGGGGTATGGATTCATGTATTTCGCTTCTCCTTTCTTTTAATCGCTTGAATATTTTGTTTATTTAATATTATTACTCAAGACATGAAAATCCAAAATCTTCTCCCATTACTGATTTTATTATCATGCTTTCACCAGATCATCTTCATCCACTGCGTGAAGCAGCACATTGGCACCGGAGGTGAGAGCGTCATTGCAGATGGGCTATTTGGCGCTGAGCTCCTCCGGAAGGAACACCCAGAGGCCTTTGAGATCCTGACCACCACCGACTCCTACTTCTGGGACAAAGGTCACGCCAACTTCTCCTGGGAGATGGACGAGTTCTATAAGATCTCCAAGTTCCCTATCATCACGTGAGTCCCAATCTATAGCATTTATAAAACCTGTAAAGCAGCTGGAGTTGAAAGTACCTTCTTGATAATATATAAAAGAAACTGTATGGACATAATTACAAGTGTCGTTTGTTCTTTATTAATTTTGGTGGATTTTGTTAACGTACAGCTGAATAGACCAACACAATTTCTAAATAACAGAGGTTAATAAAATATGATAATTACCTCAAAAGTTATCGGAGGCACTGAAATTAAAATCGGTATTGCAGACTTAACAGCAACAAAGAAGTCATTCGTGTTGCTGTCAACAACGCCATCCGGGACTCCTACCTCGACATGCCACCGAATAAGGTCAAGAAATTCTACGAAGCCATGAAGCTCTTCAACGACATCCTTTACGCTAACTCCTCAACCTTCAAGATGGATTCCGGTAAGCTTAGCTTAGTCGCTTGCACTGACAGCATTCTTCTGGAGATTTAACCATGTGCTACACTATAACAAGTTAATCACCTGTTGCACCTTTGATCTGAATGGAGTTAGGCTTTCTTGAAAATATATTTACCTTTCTTCACATAATTATTTCTCTGAACGTAACTGATAGAAGACGTCACATAAAGATGTTTTACATTAAGCAGAAATGAACTGTCTCCAGCGTATCTTTTTCTCTTTCTTCCAGGTGACTTGATGACTCTGGACAACGTGCGATGCCTTCACGGGCGTGAAGGATACGAAGCCTTCAGCGATCGACACATCGAATCTTCTTACCTCGACTGGGATGAGGCTCGATGCCGCAGGAGGAAACTCCAAGAAAAACTAGGCCTCCTCCGTACTGTCTGAGGCCTATCTATTCTCTCTTCTTTGCGTTTAAGGTTTTCCCGACCGATGTTCAGAGAAACGTTTCGAAATAGAATTAGAAATGAACTATGTATGGAGTAAAATAAGAAAGATTATAAATAAGGGTTAGTAAATACTGTTCAAGGGATTTTTGATTAATGATTTAAAGATGGTTAATATTTTGAATGCAAATATTAGGCTAACTTGTTATTTTTACTTGTATACTCGTAATTTTTCTGTTATCCAGTTGCTCTTACAACTGGGAACTCTGGATAAATGACTGAGAAATGTTTGATGAAATTAATATTAACAAAATTCCATTAAACAGATAAGTCAGATTCGTTCATGCTGATATGCTTTCATCTCTGTTCAATGGTTATTTAATAATTTGTGTTTATATCGCCTTATGCGCTTCATTTGTACATATCATTATACATTATGTTTATATTTTCACTTCTTTATTTATTGTGATGTTCAAAAACGAATTTTGTATAAAACAATACATTTTTCATCAATTATTTTTGTAATTTTCGACGAATAAAGAAAAATCTATGAAATAAGATCTTTCTGTACCCTGACTTTCTTGTCAGACTTTTTCGCAATTATCTTACACAAGAATTCTGAAGTAATGGAATTACGTACACTAGATGATATCTGGGATTTAGTAAAATGATTAATCAATGATTCTTACTTGAAAACCGTAAATAGGAATGCTAAAGTTACATAAATTCCTTCATGTTCCTAATTACCCTCTAAAGCTTGGTTATTTAAAGCGACTTAAATTCCTTTGTTACTAATTACTCTCTGAGGCTTGGTATTAGAAAGAAAGAGAAAGATGTAGAGGTTTTTGGGGACGAAGACTAACTTTGTAGTTCAGCTCCTTCCATCCGCATCACCTTTATTTCTCTCCAAAATTCCCAGCTTCCATCCATAACTCCAGCAAAAGCTTCCATCAAAATCATTCTCACTTCCCTCTCTATGCATTTCTATCTCGTTCAAATTCCAGCCTACAGAATTGTAACTGAGCTCTACTGTTACCGGGGAGGAACCTAGACGAAGGAATTTCGAGTGCCGTAAAAGCGTTGAAATAATCTATTTTCTTGTCTTAAAAACGTACTCTTTATGTCTCTAGAATCAAGCGAGAAGTGAAAGGTAATCGCATAAACAAGTGATGCACAATGTGCGAGAGTAGAGCAACAAATGAAGGAAGAGTGACAGAGAGAGGAAAACATCCGTACAAATACACTCTGGTATACACACACTCTTCCACACACATGAACAGATCAATGGCTAGACAAACAGAAACTTTTACTACATTCTTTTATTTCGACACCACTCATGGGATATTTTTCTTTCTTTTCATTTGATGCTCTATTTTTTATGTGCCCTTTTTC
Organism: Macrobrachium rosenbergii; assembly: GCF_040412425.1. NCBI lineage: Eukaryota > Metazoa > Arthropoda > Malacostraca > Decapoda > Palaemonidae > Macrobrachium > Macrobrachium rosenbergii. The sequence continues at coordinate 21,839,170 of NC_089742.1, forward strand.
CTTTCTTATATTTTTTTTCTACTCAGTTTCCTCTATCAGTGTTACTGCAGCTTTTTTCCCCGGTTATTTTTAGTTTTCGCGTTTACTTATTTCCACTGTGTTTTTACAGCTCTTTCTTTGGCGTTTTTCAAAGTCTTTCTTTTTCCAGTCGAAGAAATATTTCCTTTCGCCAATCTAACTGCGTACGTTAGGTCTCTATGATACTGTTTGGCAACACGACGGCTTTTTAGCCTTCTTTGAAATTTAAAACCTGCACGGATTCTTTTAGCTTTCTGTCTTCGTCAAAACGGGTTTACATGCAAATTCAAGACAATTCTTTTCAATGGCTAAGATCCCCATATTTTCTTGAAATTTATTTTGTTCCATATTTATCATTTCCTTATTTATTTAAGATAAAAGTTTGAACAAACGTCTTAGACCCGTCAAATGAAAGCGTGAGCGTAGCTATAAGATAATCCCAGTCTGCAATGCACACTGATGCCCACATTCATTCCATTTTAGATTTTATTCATTTTCATATTGTTCTTGCTCATTTGATTAATGATATAAACACAGAAGTGACCGGTGAATATATTTGAAATGTGAAGACAAAAGACATTTTCTTCCTGACTTGTTGTGTGTAAATTTTATTCTTTAATCTTATCGGCATTTGTTCCTTTGTCTGCTTCATGATCCTTTTTCTAAATCTTCTGCCATGATCACCAAACAACCACTGAAACAACTTACATCTCTAATAATCTTTTTAGGCATCATGTTCTTCAGAATCTAATCTAAACCAGTTCACCGCCTTACTCTGCGATTTTAGAAACTGCTTTCGAAATTTCTTCGTCTAAGTTTCCTCTCCCGTAACAGTAGAGCTCAGTTGTAGTTCTGTAGGATGGAATTTAAACGAGATAGAAATGTATAGAGAGAGAGAAGTGAGAAGGATTCTGATGAAAGCTTTTGCGAGAGTTAGGCTATGGATGGAAGCTGGGAGTTTTCGAGAGAGATAAAGGTGATGCGAATGGATGGAGCTGAACTACAAAAAATTTCTTCATCTTTCTCTTTCTTTCTATTACCAAGCTTCAGAAAGCAATTACTAACATGAAAGAATTTAAGTAGCTTCAAATAACCAAGCTTTGGAGGGTAACTGGGGAACTTGATGGAATTTAAGTAACTATAGCATTCCTATTTATGGTTTTCAAGCAAGAGTTAGTGATTAATCATTTTACTAAATCTCAGACAGTATCTAGTGTATGTAATATCATACACCTGAAAGTGTACACATTCATTTGCTTTGTATTTTTACCTGTCATTGTGTACATGAAATTGAATTTAGGCAGATGGTGTGCTTCTGTGCTTCCATCATTTCCTGGACTCGCTCTGAATACCGGATCATTACACTTATATTCATCTTGAGGACTAACAGTTAAGCTGTACGTAGAAGAGAACAATAATTATTTTTTTATATTTCTGTTATTTTTCTTTATTTTCTTAATCAACAGTATTAGAATGATCTTTTACCGTGATTCCGTAGAATCTTACGTTTTTCCATTATCGAATCATAAACAATTTTTTGTCATATTTCCTTGGCTTGCTTTCTGAAGCTTATGTAAAGGCAAAGCAAAAGAGGCAAATGTGAAAGAGGGAAATATGAGAATTATAGGCACTCGTCTTAATTATGAATCTGAACAAAGAGAAAAAGCATTTCTGGTATTGGAAATTTTATGACAGATTTAGCAAATTGGATTGGAGGTTGTCTGGTGTGGAAGGTGATTTGTTGACTGCAGTTATAAATCAAAATAAAGAAGTTAACTTAAAAGGAAAGTTACTCTGTGTTGGAGGTTTTCTTTTGTGCTTGATATTTGTTACATGAGAAAAATGTCTTGAATAATTTCTCTAGAAATGGGTTCAACCTTGACTCAACATTACAAAGAATGAGTAGGAAATAATATTTATATTTTGCTTTCTTTAGAGTTTAATCTTTACTACGAAAACCGACATATTTGTATTAAACACACATACACACACATATATATGAAAAAAATATATATATATATATATATATATATATATATATATATATATATATACATATATACATATATACAGTATATATATATATATATATATATATATATATATATATATATATATATATATGTGTGTGTGTGTGTGTGTGTGTGTGAGTGTGTGTGTGTGCATATGTATAGGTTTGTGTATACAACATTAATCGTCTAAAGATCCAAGATAAGGGATGTTTGATAACAGAAAAATGTCTGGAATGGGATAAGAGTAAAACTGATAAATCTTATATAGATTAATAAAATGTATATATGTATAGCTATGTGCTTGTACAAAAATGCAACCTACACCTTCTCCTATAATTAAATGATTATTAATTTTACTAAAAACGGTGAATTTTCTTAACCTATAAAAACTTTATATAAAGCTTTCATTTAAACAAATACATCAGAATTTAAGCTCATTTAAAATTCATCGGAAGACCTGCACAAGAGAATTTCCTGCGTGAAATCTTCACAATTTTCCGGAATGCGTAATCTGATAAAGATTTCTTCGAACGAGTAGATGCGATTTTATTGTCTGTGTTGCTCTCACGGCCGGATCTTTCCGGATAATTCTTGTTCGCAAGCGATATCGGCACGTTTTCAGGTCCTTATCTTGAGATACCGACTGATACTCGAGATTTTTAGTTCCAACAACTATGCCACCTTGTAAATTCTTATCAGTTAGTAATTTAATTGCTCTAGTTTCATATCGAATTTCTTCAAAAAGAACATTTGATGGAATTAAAACAGTTATATTTTAATAGCAAATCATGCATAAATATTTTCCATCTTAAGACAGTGCTACTTGGTGAAATAATCAGATCTGAATCATTAACTGTCTTACTTGCTATGGTTAAAGGCAAGAGCCTTTTACTCGATTATTATAACAACAGATGACAGACCATATTTAATCAATATATACATACAGGTATACTGTACAGTCTATACAAACACACACACACAGACATATATATATATATATATATATATATATATATATATATATATATATATATATATATATATATATATATATATATATACGTATATATATACATATATATATATAAAACTTGCACAAACACACACAGATTATATATATATATATATATATATATATATATATATATATATATATATATATATATATATATATATCTTATATAAACACACACAGATATATATATATATATATATATATATATATATATATATATATATATATATATATATATATATATATATATATATTATATATATATGTATACATTTATACATGTAAATATATTATATATATACATTACTAAACTCGGCTACATTTTGGCTTTTACACCCTTAACGTCAAATTTCCTGGTCACTTATATATGTATATTTGTATAGATTTCATAAGCTGAAAGAGGGTTGACAGACGAGTATGCATAGTTTTTTCAGTTGTTTCCTTACTGCCTAAAGATACTTTAACACTCTGCATATCGTCTAGAAGCTAAATACATTTGGGAAAGATAAAATGATTTTGTAATATAATCAGTGGTAAAAAAGTAAATTAGAAAGAAGCGCCAAAAATTATAATAATTAGTAAGTAGTCTTTAAAAGAGGGACTTAATTATAGTAATTATCAATGTAAAAGTAGAGTTGGTAGAGGTAAGATTATGGACGTACTAAGAAGAAAAACACTAATTACTATTGAAGTTCTGGGTAGACAATCTAATATGTTCATGAATGTTAAACTGTTCTGGATCAATGTCGTATTTATTTTTCCTATGTTTCGATTCATCTTTGTGTCAGTCTCAGATTGAATAAAGAAAGTGTAAGTTGACAAATAAAAATTGAAAATATGCTTAATATTGTGTAGAGTAAAATACAGCATAAGGAAATTAAAACGAAATGGAAGTTTATAAACAAAACACAAAAATGTTACCACAAACAAATAAAAGTTTATTCTTTGGATTTTGGAAATTCTGAAGACTAAAAGGAATATTACTTTTGCCTGAACAATGTTAACAGATAGCTGAGAGAGGATACACCATCAGCTACTTTGCAAGCCTGAAACTGATAGCTCTATGATGCCCATCCAGGTCTCGCTTGCTCTAAATGTCTTTTG
>NC_089742.1:21845818-21848318 GCF_040412425.1 Macrobrachium rosenbergii
CAAGCTGCGAGAGTTCGATTACGAGACAATGAAGAAGGACGATAAGGTCCTCCTCGAATGGCTCCTAACTATGGAGACTCGAGGATCAGCGATGCTCAAGAATGTGCCAGATAGTGACGTCGCAGGACCTGAAATGATAGAACACATCGCATTCGTAAAACAATCTCATTATGGGTGAGTACCCACCAGTTGACTGGATTGCTAAATTATTACTGGGTGTCAATCGTTCATTGATTTATTTATAAATGTAATATGTAGTCATTATATTTTCAATGTCTTATACAATACTTTAGAATCAAATATTTAGGTATATCCTTTTACAGGTAACTGTTCGTGAATGCTTACTGGTATCGACTATGTTGCCAGTTGTTATTTTGTAATTATATTAACTACTGATGCTATACTACTTAATCAACTGCATCAACTAAAATTTTATAACATTTCTCTCCACAGACCCCATTCTCCAGTGATTAACAGACCAAACACAAACAACGTCGCCTTTACCAACGCCAAATTAGGGATGCACAATGACCTTCCTCAGTACGAGCAAATGCCCGGGGTATGGATTCATGTATTTGGCTTCTTTCCTTTAACCACTAGAATATTTTGTTTATTTTAATATTATGACTCAAGACATGAAAATCCAAAATCCTCTGCCATTATTGATTTTATTATCATCCTTTCACCAGATCATCTTCATCCACTGCGTGAAGCAGCACATTGGCACCGGAGGTGAGAGCGTCATTGCAGATGGGCTCTTTGGCGCTGAGCTCCTCCGGAAGGAACACCCAGAGGCCTTTGAGATCCTGACCACCACCGACTCCTACTTCTGGGACAAAGGTCAAGCCAACTTCTCCTGGGAGATGGACGAGTTCTATAAGATCTCCAAGTTCCCTATCATCACGTGAGTCCCAATCTGTAAAACCTTTATTTTATTAATTGGGGGGATTTTGTTAACATATAACTGATTAGGCCAACATAATTTCTAAATAACAGAAGTTAATAAAATATGCTAATTACCTTAAAAGTCATGGCAGGCACTAAAATTAAAACTGGTATTGCAGACTTAACAGCAACAAAGAGGTTATTCGCGTTGCTGTCAACAACGCCATCCGGGACTCCTACCTCGACCTGCCATCGAATAAGGTCAAGAAATTCTACAAAGCCATGAAGCTCTTCAACGACATCCTTTACGCAAACTCCTCAACCTTCAAGATGGACTCCGGTAAGCTTAGCTTAGTCGCTTGCACTGACAGCATTCTTCTGGAGATTTAACCATGTGCTTCACTATAACAAGTTAACCACCTGTTGCACCTTTGATCTGAATGAAGTTAGGCTTTCTTGAAAATTAATTTACCTTTCTTCACATAATTATTTCTCTGAACGTAACTGATAGAAGACGTCACATAACGATGTTTTACATTAAGCAAAAATGAACTGTTCCCAGCGTACTTTTTCTCTTTTTTCCAGGTGACTTGATGACTCTAGACAACGTGCGATGCCTTCACGGCCGTGAGGGATACGAAGCCTTCAGCGATCGACACATCGAATCTTCTTACCTCGACTGGGATGAGGCTCGATGCCGCAGGAGGAAACTCCAAGAAAAACTAGGCCTCCTCCGTACTGTCTGAGGCCTATCTATTCTCTCTTCTTTGCGTTTAAGGTTTTCCCAGACCGATGTTCAGAGAAACGTTTAGAAATAGAATTAGAAATGAACTATGTTGGGAGTAAAACAAGAAAGATTATAAATAAGGGTTAGCAAATACTATTCAAGGAATTTTTTATTATTGTTTTAAAGATGTGTAATATTTTAAAAGCAAATATTAGGCTAACTTGTTATTTTTACTTGTATACTCGCAGTTTTTCAGTTATCCAGTTGTTCTTACAACTGGGAACTCTGGATAAATGACTGAGAAATGTTTGATGAAATTAATATTAACATAATTCCATTAAACAGATAAGTCAGACTCGTTCATGTTGATAAGCTTTCATCTCTCTTCAATGGTTGTTAATAATTTGTGTTTATATCGCATTATGCGCTTCATTTGTACATATCATTATACATTATGTTCATATTCATCTTTATTTATTGTGATGTTCAAAAACGAATTTTGTATAAAACAATACATTTTTCATAAATTATTTTTGTAATTTTCGACGAATAAAGAAAAAGATATAAAATAAGGTCTTTCTGTATCCTGACTTTCATGTCAGATTTTTTCGTAATTATCTTACACAAGAATTCTGAAGTGATGGAATTACGTACACTAGATTATATCTGAGATTTAGTAAAATGATTAATCACTAATTCTTACTTGAAAACCATAAATAGGAATGCTAAAGTTATTTAAATTCCCTCACGTTCCTAATTACCCTCTAAAGCTTGGTTATTTAAAGTTACTTAAATTCCTTCTGTTACTAATTACTCTCTGAAGCTTGGTAATAGGCAGAAAGAGAAAGATGTAGAGGTTTTTTGAACGAAGACTAACTTTGTAGTTCA
>NC_089742.1:21853318-21878318 GCF_040412425.1 Macrobrachium rosenbergii
TTTGGATAGGCGCATATAAAAGACCGACTGGCGAGTCAGTGAGGCACAAAGCTTCATGACAGCGTCAGTGAAAGAGCTTCACACAGAAAGACAGTCTCGTCTGTTATACTGCCCTCAAAGCAGCAAACAAAAGAAGACCAACTAAAATATCATTTATTGCGAAAGTCGTTTCTACTGAAGTTTCTGGAAGAGAAATGGCACACCGTCCCACAGCCCGATCTCTCCTCAGCGGCGTAGCAGCTTTCAGGAATGTTGCTACCCAACAGGTTTGTTGTTCAATACGATTTTTTCTTTTGCCGCAAAATCATCGACACACGAATTGCGTCTTACTTCTCAGATCTGTCATTCCATTACCATTAGCATCTGGCAGTTTTATTATTATTATTATTATTATTATTATTATTATTATTATTATTATTATTATTATTATTATTATTTCATTTTGTAATCTTCATCTTTCCCATATAACAAAAATCTCATGCTCTTTGATGTTGCCAAATCATAATCTTTGTCAAAACACTAAAAATAAAAATTATTTTGGGTAAGCGCAGGATGTTAAAAAAGATGTTGAACCCTCCCCCACTCCAAAAAAACTGTGTCGATTAGTAAATTACATTGATTTAGATAGTTGGGTCACATCCCATTAACAGTGTCACCATAAATATCCAAGGTGACATACATATCTCTATTTGCACAGTCCTATATGCTTACATCTAAAAATACGTCCATGTTACATGGACAAGTTATTAATTTAGTAACCTACTCCAGGTGAGGCAGATATGCACCAAGAACTGCATCAGCTGCAAGACCACCCGATCTCTGAGTCTCGCATCCAAAGCCTGGCAACAGCATCAGGTGAAGGAAGCAGCGGACTTACCAGGTAAATATTGTCTTGGAACTGTGGTCTTTTTCATAAATATAATCTGATTTTTTATGGTAGTAAAGTTTATTCTAATTTTCACGTTATAAAAAGATAGGGGCATGCATGTTCAACAGAGAGAGAGAGAGAGAGAGAGAGAGAGAGAGAGAGAGAGAGAGAGAGAGAGAGAGAATATTTAAAGTTCCTTATTGTCCCAGTTCCAGGTGTCCCAATATCTTCTACCCAAGTGAGTAAAGATTCAGTGATTGTCAAATTCGTTGATGGCAGCGAGAGTCCGATGCCCTACGTGTGGCTAAGGGATAACTGTCGGTGCCCTGACTGCTACAGCAATGAAGCCTTGGGCAGGAAATACCTTCTGACTGACTTCGACGTTGATGTCCAAGCTTTGGACATTCAGGTAGGAAGCGAAGTCACCTGGTGAAGAAAATCTCTGTGCTATTCTAATAGGATTCATAATTGATAACATTATTCTTTATGAAAGTATTAAGTACATATTTATAGATTGACCATATTTATCTTTATATAACTAAGAGTTGTTACCCTCATGTGCATGTCTAATGTATATTGCTACGTAGTACTATTTAAATATTAGGAAATATATTAGTATTTGCAAAACATCGTTTAAATTTCCTGGTTTTGTTTTATTTCAGAGTAATGATGAGGTAATGAACATTAAGTGGAGCAACGGGCATGTGTCTGAGTACCCAGCCGAATGGCTCCATGCCCGGTCATTCACGCCAACAGCCAGGGCCTTAAGGAGGAGAGTTTATGCTCTGCCAAGGGTAAGGAGAATCACTGGGTTCCTCAATGTTCGTGTCGAGGGCTAAGTTCCCGTATTGATGATTCCATAGAAATGAAAAATAAGTAAATATATAAATAAAAAACAATGCATCTTGAATCTATGAAACTGAAGTAAAATTAGCGATTCTAAACGCACAAAATGAATATATGTGTGTGGATGAATGTGTGTATACATAAACAGAGAGTCAAAACACGTTTCCATTCCTCAGGAACCTTGGGGCTCCAACCACAAGCTTCGAGAGTTCGATTACGAGACAATGAAGAGGGACGATAAGGTCCTCCTCGAATGGCTCCTAACTATGGAGACTCAAGGATCAGCGATGCTCAAGAATGTGCCAGATATTGACGTCGCAGGACCAGAAATGATAGAACACATAGCATTTGTTAAACAGTCTCATTATGGGTGAGTACCTACAGGGGAATGGATTACGTTCATTATTATGTAGTTTATTTCAAAATTTCATAAATCATTATCAAATTGTCCTTTTACTTGACATTACTTTAAAACAAAAAATTAGGAAATCTCCTTTAGTAGTTAGCTCAACGCGAATGCTTGCTAGTTGGGAATTGTTACTGATTTTGTAAATAAATAAGCTTCTGGCATCATACTTCATAATGATACAACTAAATGCAGAGCTTATGTTGAGAGTAGTGCTTGTGTGAAGAAAAGTTTCCCAATGTTTTGTCATCTTAAAAGTACTCCGCTTTTCTCCACAGACCCCATTCTCCTGTGATCAATAGACCAAACACAAATAACGTCGCCTTTACCAACGCCAAATTAGGAATGCACAATGACCTTCCTCAGTATGAGCAAATGCCCGGGGTATGGATTCATATATTTGGCTTCTTTATTTTAACCACAAGAATATTTTGTTTATTTAATATTATTACTCACGACATGAAAATCCCAAATCCTCTGCCATTACTGATTTTATTATCATCCTTTCACCAGATCATCTTCATCCACTGCGTGAAGCAGCACATTGGCACCGGAGGTGAGAGCGTCATTGCAGATGGGCTCTTTGGCGCTGAGCTCCTCCGGAAGGAACACCCAGAGGCTTTTGAGATCCTGACCACCACTGACTCCTATTTCTGGGACAAAGGTCACGCCAACTTCTCGTGGGAGATGGACGAGTTCTATAAGATCTCTAAGTTCCCCATCATCACGTGAGTCTAAGTTTATAGTTTTTATAGCTCTCAAAGTTCCTATCATCACATAAGTCTTAGTTTATAACCTTCAGAAAACCTCGAAACAATTGGAGTTGGAGGTGCTATCTTAATAGATTACAAAGCAAACCGTAGGCTGTGATTGCGTTAGAAGAGAAATTTGAAAGTATTTCCACTCATTTAATAAATATTTTGAATGAATTAAAAAAAATAATATAGAAGAACTAAAAATTCCAACAAAATATCTAGACAAGAAGGCATAATTGATATGCTTATTGCTTCAAATAAGTTTGAAAAGACTGAAATTAAAATTGGTATTGCAGACTTAACAGCAACAAAGAGGTCATTCGCGTTGCTGTCAACAACGCCATCCGGGACTCCTACCTCGACCTGCCATCGAATAAGGTCAAGAAATTCTACGAAGCCATGAAGCTCTTCAACGACATCCTTTACGCTAACTCCTCAACCTTCAAGATGGACTCTGGTAAGCTTGGTCGATTGCACTCGCAGCATTCTTTTCGAGAAGGAATTATGTGCTCAGTTGCCTTTTTGATGTGAATGAACTCGATTACTGGAAAAACTGACAGTGCAAATATCAATTAGCCCTTCAAATGGATAAAGTTGTTGTTGTTTACAATTTTCAAAAAGGCTGATGTCAATCAGTGAAGATTTTCGTTTTAGTTCTGTTTTCTTTATTGGGAAATAACGTAAGATATATTAGTTTTTAGTATGACCTCTTATGGTTGGGCTTTCACATATGTAAATATAGAACAGTAAAATAGATTACTGAGAAGATAAATATGCAAATGACATCTTTTATCAAATAGAGAGGAACTGTCTCCTATATATCTCCTCATTTCCCATCCAGGTGACTTGATGACTCTGGACAACGTGCGATGCCTTCACGGCCGTGAGGGATACGAAGCCTTCAGCGATCGACACATCGAATCTTCTTACCTCGACTGGGATGAGGCTCGATGCCGCAGGAGGAAAATCCAAGAAAAATTAGGCCTCCTCCGTACTGTCTGAGGCCTATTTATTCTCCCTTCCTTGGCGTTTAAAAATTTTCCTCACTGGTGTTCAAAGCAACTTTGAGAAATAGGATTAGAAACGAATTCTGCAAGGAGTAAAATACGAAATATTATAATCAGGAGTTTGAAGAACACTATTCAAAGGATTTTCTATGTTTTATCTTAGGATATATAGCATCTTAAATATATATATATATATATATATATATATATATATATATATATATATATATATATATATATATATATATATATATATATATATATATATATATATATATATATATATATATATATATATATATATATATATATATATATATATATATATATATATATATATATATATATATATATATATATATATATATATATATTTATATATATATATATATATATATATATATATATATATATATATATATATATATATATATATATATATGAGGTTATTTTGTTCTTGGAACATGAGAAAAATGACTGACAAATGTTTGACTCTTCATTTTCACTCAGCTTCCATTTAACAGAAGTCGGAATTGTTCAAGTTCTTATGCTTTTATCGCTATGTATTTTGCTTCAACAGTTATTTCGTGTTATGTCTTTATATCACCTTATGCACTCTGTTTGTATATATATCATTGCACATTATTATCATCATCCACAAACAAAATCATCATGTCCATATTTTTTTATTTTTATTGAACGTTATTTAGTAATTTCTCATAAACTATTTTTGTAATTTTTCGATTAATAAAAATTCACGGAAAAAAAGTCTTTCTGTGTCCTAACTTCTTCATCAGAATTCCTTATAATTATCTTAAACAACTAAACTGAAGTGGCGAGTGTCCTTAAATGCATAGGAATAATCCATTTTTAGTTTTCCGTAAAAGAAAGCTATTGAGGTGGCTTTGTCTGTCCGTCCGCACTTTTTCTGTCCGCCCTCAGATCTTAAAAACATCTAAGGCTAAAGGACTGCAAATTGGTACATTGATCATCCACCCTCCAATCATCAAACATACCAAATTGCAGCCCTCTAGCCTCAGTGGTTTTTATGCATTAATTCAGCACTTTACCTTATAAAGCTCAATAATAATAATAATAATAATAATAATAATAATAATAATAATAATATTATTATTATTATTATTATTATTATTATTATTATTATTATTATTATTATTATTATTATTACTATTGTTGTTGTTGTTGTTGTTGTTGTTGTTGTTGTTCAGTATTTTACCTTATAAACCTGTTACCTTCAGATGTAATAGAGATACTTCAATATTCATAAGATACAAATAATTTTGAATGCTCCCTTGTGTATAAGACTACCATAAATGACAAAACCCAACCCCAGACTCTCTCTCTCTCTCTCTCTCTCTCTCTCTCTCTCTCTCTCTCTCTCTCTCTCTCTCTCTCTCTCTCTATGCTCCAGTACAAAATGCTGCGTAAATATTTGGGCAGGGAGTTTATTTCAATCAAAAAGTTTTATATTTATTAAGGCAATTACTGATATTTTATCTGTTCAGTCAACTAATTCCAAATGGCAATGTGTCTTTAAATTAGCAAAATATCAAGGGACAAATATTGTCTTGTTAAGAAAATCATATATTTTTTGAACGGAATTTCGTATAAATACTCAGACCTGACGTTTAACAGGGGTTGTATCTATATTTGCCTAAAACGAAAAACATTTCCATCTTTCCCTTATACATACTTGAAATTCAGAATCAATATCATTTTTATAACGTTTGCAAAAGCGCGTAGGAAGCAAATGCAGTGTCTGAATAGTTTGGCAATAATTGACGAATTTCCTTATAATTGCAGAAGACAGAGCACATGCATGACATACTAGATTATACCACCATGGTAGTTATAGGAATAACCAATTATCAACAGAATCATCATCGTTGCACATTAGAAAATGACTGATAAGTTAAACAATTAAATTCAGGAATATCATCTCAATCACGTATTCAGTCGTTTATTGTTGAATGGACAAATACATTTCAGATAACATCTATTATCTCTAGTTCATAGAACTGTACCAAAATACGTAAAAAATAAAAATAATAATTCAATTTTATCATTAGATTATTGTACTGATTAGGGCGACCGCGTGGCCACTTCCAGTCCTTTTTCCAGACAATGAGTTCAATGTATTTTTGCTCAAAACAGAGGAGCTGACGCCATCTATTGATAAGACGACGGCATTTTAATACGTGGGGGAGTAAGGGTGTCAGAATTTTTTTATAATTCTATTTTTCTCATAAACTAAAGAATCAAATCAACTAGAATATCTAGAGTACCATTTTATTAGAATAACATTCCCTTACATGTAAATATGTTAACTTAATATAATGTCAATAAGAAGTTTATAATCTGAAGTGAAGATCAGTTCCACCCACACTAAAAATTCTTTTGTTCAACTTAGCGCCACGTAGATGCAGGACTGCCAACAAAAAAGTAGGCATTCATGTGTTGTCACTGAGATGTATGAAACGATTCTGTTGGAACATAAAATATAAAATGCTAATACCCATTGTTTATTATTTTTAGCTTGTTAAATTGTAAATGAAGTGGTACATTTTCGTGGATTATCTTCGTCTTAAACCTAGTAAGTTGGCAGTTCTGACAGCACCGGGCCCAAGGAATGTAAACAATACCAACAAAAAAGTAAGAATTTTGTCTTATCATGAAGAAATATACAACGACATTCAGAACAATTTAAAAGTATAAGAAACAAACGTTTATTATTTATTATTTTTAATATGTTAAATAATATCAAAAGTGGTGCATTGATGGCGGATTCCTTTTTTGAGAATCGGGTAGGTTGGCAATTTAAACTGCACCTTCTCCAAGGAGGGAAAACAACTCGGTTCTTTTAACGTTTTACGTTGAGCGAATGTTTTTACTTAAAGCAGAGAATGATAATATATTCTAAATATATTCTAGCTCATTGAGATACGTAATGGATATATTTAAATGAATATATGTAAATCAGAATATTTAAATGAGTCTATTTTAATAAAAAATGCAGCAGGCAAGACAAACCGATATTCACGAAGTTTATAACCCAAAGGATGGCTGATGGGTGATGAAAGATGGTGGATGCAATAGAAGAATGGGGAAGGTAGCTGGAAGATGGGGAATCGAAGATGGGGGATGCAATAGAAGATGGGGAACGCATTAGAAGACAGGGGATGCAAGAGAAGATGGGGGATGCCATAGACAACAGGGAATGCAACAGAAGATGTGGGATGCAGTAGAATAGAATATGGGGATGCAATAGGAGATAGGGTTGCAATAGATGGTGGGGGATGCAAAATGATTCAGGATGCGATAGAAATGGGAGATACAATAGAAGACGGGTTGTAACAGAATATGGGGATACAATAGAAGACGACGAATGCAATTGATGATGTATTATGCAATAGAAGGCAGGGGATGCAATAGAAGAAAGGGGTGTAATAGATGATGAGGGATACAATGGAAGATGTAGGATGCAATAAAAGATGGGGGATGCAACAGAAGATGGTGCAGTAGAAGATGGGGGATGCAATAGGAGATAGGGATGCAATGGATGATGGGGATGTAATAAAAGTCGGTGATACAATAAAATACAGGGATGCAATAGGAGATAGGGATGCAATGGATGATGGGGATATAATAAAAGACGGTGATACAATAAAAGTCAGGGATGCAATAGAAGACTGAGGATGCAATAGAAGGTGGGGGCAATAGAAGACAGGGAATGCAATATATGATACGGGATGCAAAAGAAGACGGGGATGTAATAAAAGATGGGGGATGCAACAAAAGATGGGGATGCAATGTAAGGCGGGGATGGAATAGAAGATGGAGAATCCAATATAAGATGGAGGATGAAATAGAAAATGGGGATGCAATAGAAGACGGGGGATGCAATAGAAGATGAGGGATGCAATAGAAAACTGGAGGATGCAATAGAAGACGGGAATGCAATAGAGGATGGAAATGAAATAGAATATGGGGAACGCAATAGAAGATGGGGGATGCAATAGAAGATGGAAAATGCAATAGAAGAATGGGGATTCAATAAAATACGGGGATTGCAATAGAAGATGGGGGATGTAATAGCAGATGGAAGATGCAATAGAAGATGGTGTATGCAAGAAAAGACGGGGGATGCAATAGAAGATGGGAGATGCAATAAAAGACAGGGGATGCAACAGAAAGAAAGAGAGTCACAAACAAACAGACAGACAGAGATTTCAATTTAGTTTTTGAATGAGAATAAAAAATATTCATTACGGCGAAATAATATAAAACAAGATCAGGCCTAAAATGAATCTACTCATGATCAAGAATAGGCCTATTATACAGCATACATGTCATTCATTTTTAAAATGAGAACAAAATAAGACGATGAGTCACACGTACACACTTGCGCGCGCACTTAGAAGCCCGTACATGGGTGCTTACGTACACACACACGCACACACAAGACTCACGTACACAAGCCTTTAAATTGAGACTTGCCTACTAGCTCTTTCTCTACCCGTCTCTCTTCTCTCCCTCTCTCTCTCTCTCTCTCTCTCTCTCTCTCTCTCTCTCTCTCTCTCTCTCTCTCTCTCTCTCTCTCTTTATTTCTTTCCTCTCTTCTCTTTATTTCACTCATTCTCTCTCTCTCACTCTCTCTCTCTCTCTCTCTCTCTCTCTCTCTCTCCACTTTCTGCCTTTGATATTCCTTAATAGGAACCATTTCCATTTTTCCGTAAAAGAAAATTATTGAGATGGCACTTTTTCTGTCCTCCCTCAGATCTAAAAATCTTCTGAGGCCTTTTTCTTCTTCTTCTTTTAACGTGCTTGTTTTCCCATTTGTATGGGGTAAGCACGAGGAGCCTCGATGGCTCGGTCGGTAGAGCAACAGACTTGGACATCATAAGAAGTCTGTGTCGCGGGTTCAAATCCGCAGCCGGCCGGTCAGAGGGGCAGACACTTTGCTATCTGTGTAGACACCCCGGGATTATGTATGTAATCAACAGATAGGTTTGCTGAAAGCAAATGGGTGTAACAGACTAATACACACACAAACAAAGCCACTCCAACATCTTCTGAAAACATGACAGACTCCTTACACGTCTCGAACTGTCAGCCTAACCACTCATGTCTCCTCACTGCTGGGAGAAAGGGAGCTGGGGATTTGGCACGATACATTTACACATGTGCTACCGGGGTCCAATCGATGTCAGGCAGGGCAGCCGATCGAGGCTATGGCCTACCCCAACGCCAAATAAAAGTCCTTCAAAGAAGGCATCGTGCTTACCCCCATATGAAAAATGGGAAAAAGCACGTTGAACGAAGAAGAAGTATGGAGTAAGCACGATGCCTTCTTTTGAAGGACTTTGATTTGGCTTTGGGGTAGACTGTAGTCTTGATCGGCTGCCCTGCCTGTCATCGCTTAGACCCCGGTAGCGTATGTACATGTATTGTACCAGTCACCAGCGCCCTTTCTCCCAGCAGCGAGGAGTCGTTGCTCGGTTAGGTCAACAGTCAAGACATGTGAGGTGTCTGTTATGTTTTTAGATGTTGGAGTGGCTTTGTTTGTGTGTGTATTAGTCTGTAACTAACATTTGCTTTAAGCAAATCTATCCGTTAATTACATACATAATCCCGAGGTGTCTGCACAAATAGCAAAGTGTCCGCCTCTCTGACTGGTCGGCTGCGGATTTGAACCCACGACACAGACCTCTTAAGAAGTCCGAGATGCTGCTCTAACCAACCTGGCCATCGAGTCTCTTTAAAAACTAATGGGGCTAGAGGGCTGCAAATTGGTATGTTGATCATCCACCCCCCAATCATCAAACATACCAAATTGCAGCCCTCTAGCCTCAGTAGTTTTTATTTTATTTAAGGTTAAACTTAGCAATGATCGTGCATTTGGCAATGCTATAGGACAGGCCACCACTGGACCTTGGCTGAAAGTTTCATGGGCTGCGGCTCATGCAGCATTATAACAAGACCACCGAAAGATATTTCTATTTTCGGTGGCCTTGATTATACTCTGTACAGGAAACTCGATTGCGCCAAAGAAACTTCTTCTCATTTTTTACTTGTTTTATCTCAAAACGGAGCTCTTCACTGACTAGATTTGATTAAAGCAAAAAGTAATCACATTAACATAATGCAGAGTGCGAGGGAGCAGAATAACGAAAAAGAGAAGCGTAACAGAGAACGGAAACATACATAGAAATACATTCCGGTATACATACAGGCCTACTCACGCACACAAGGAAAAAATCTATGACACGAGAACAGGAAACTTTTATTACATTCTTTTATTTCGGTAACACTCATGGGATATTTTTCTTTCTTTTGTCTCGATGTTTCATCTTTTTTTTGTAACTTTTTCTTTTGTCGTATTTGTTAAAGAACTTTTTTTTCTACCCCATTTCCTCTGTGTGTAACTGTTGCTTTTTACACGGTTATTTTTAGTTTTCTCGTTACTTCGTTTCTCAGTGTTTTTCCTGTTTTTTTTTTTTTACTTGGAATTTTTTAAAGTCTTTCTTTTTCCACTCGAAGAAATAGTTGCTTTTGCAAAACTAATATTGTACTTTGGGTCTCCAGAATATTGTATCACAACACAACGGGCTGTCCATTGACTCAGCTGCTCATTAGCCATATTTGAATTTTAAAACCTTCCGTCTGGATTATTCTCTATTTTCGTCTAAATAGGTTTACATACCAATTCCTAATTCGTTGTTGCCACTGGTTATAAAACACGAAAAGATTGGAACTCCTGTCTTCGTCCAGTATTTTAGGCTTCGTAAATTTTCTCTGCTTAAGCAAGGTTACATTTCCTTTAGGCTTTTATCATCTTTATATCACTTTCTTATTTCATTTATATAGGAGTTTTGTTAAACAACTTTCACACTTCAAAAGAAAACGTGAACATATTTATACAATATTTCTAGTTCGTAATGCTTACAGATACCTGCATTAATTCTGTTTGATTTTATTCAGTATCACATTGTTCTTGTTCATTTGATTATGAAATATGAAAACAATGCCGTTTTCTTCTTAATTCGTTGTGTATAATTTTTGTTCTGTAACCTTATAGGCATTTGCTTGTTTGTCTATTTAATGATCCTTTTTCTAAACTTTCTACCGTGATTACCAAACAGCCACTGAAAAAACTTATATCCCAATAATCTTTTTAGGAATCCTGGTTTATAGAATCTAATCGGAACCATTTCTTGGTCCGCGTTTTTAAAAACTGCTTTCGAAATTCCTTCGTCTAAGTTTCCTTTCCCGTAACAATGCAGCTCAGTTGTAGTTCTCTAGGCTGGAATTTAAACGAGATAGATATGTATAGAGAGAAAGGAAGGAAGGGTTCTGGCGAAAGCTTTTATAGGAATATGGACAAAAGCTGGAAGTTTTCGAGATAGACAAAGGCGATGCGGATGGATGGAGCCGAGCTAGAAATTTGGTCATCATCATTCACAAAATCTCTCCAACTTTCTCTTTCGCTACGTTACTAAGCGTTCTTAATTTGAAGGAACTCAAGTAATCTCCACGTTCTACATTATGGTTTCCAAGTAAGTTTGTGTTGATCTTTTTTAGTAAATCTCAGATATCATCTAATGAACGTAATTACACAGACACGAACGTGTATGATTACATTTTGTTTGTATTTTTATCCTTTACTGTATTCCTGACCTCGATCTATATATTGGTCATTACACTTTTACATTCATTTTAAGGACTGAGGGTCATGCTGTTCGCATTTTATATTGACCTCATTTTTATGTGTGTTTCTTTGTTGAACATAGACTGATGCTTTCCCACATTTTAGTAATAATTTATGCTCTTCTATTATCTAAACAGAAACAAGGCGTGTCTTACTTCACTGACTATGGAATACTTAATCTGATAAAGACTTGTACAAATGAGACGATGCGATAATACTCTATAGGTCAGTGTCATTGCCAAATCTATCGGGATAATTCTTACTCACATATGATATCGTTTTCACGTCCTTATCTTGAGATACTGACAGGTGCTAAAGATTTTTAGTACCGACAATTATACCACCTCGTAATTCCTTATCTGTCTATAATCTCATTGCTCTTGTCTAATGAGTAATTTCTTCAGAAAGATCATCTAATGAAATTATGCCAGTTTTAGATTATTATTATTATTATTATTTTTATTATTATTATTATTAATATTATTATTATTATTATTATTCAGAAGGTGAAACCTATTCATATGGAACAAGCCCACTAAAGGGGCCACTGACTTGAAATTTAAGCTTCCAAAGAATATGGAGTTCATTAGGGAGAAGTAAAGGAGGTAAAGGGAAATACAGAAAGAGGAGATACCACTCATGAAAAGACAAATATAAGTTAATAAATTAATAGATATATAAAAATGTATTAAAATGCAAGGGGAACAGTATTAGGATAGGAATGCATTTCATCTTCACTTGAACTTCTGAAGTTCCAATTAAATGACATCCTCTGGGAGGCTGTTCCACAGTCCAACGGTGTGAGGAATAAAGGACCTCTGCAACTGAGACGTTCGACAGCGTGGCATATTTACTGCATACTGTTTCTGCTGTTCAGCGAATCCGGTTGCTCTTGGCAGGAAAAAGAGATCAGGGATCAGTTGTGAATGTGAAATATCTCTGTTGAAAGGCAGCTTATGAAAAAGTGACAATCAAGAGACCATCCGTCGATGGTCCAAGTCATAGCTGCTACTATTAGCACACAGAAAACGAAAACAGAAAACAGTAAACGAACCACTCTATCTAAAAGAGATAAATCTCTATTAATATTAACGCACATAAAACCGTCTTTATTTTTATCAGTACATAAATTGAGTGTTCTGAAAGGAAATACAGAACAGCTACTTAATCTAGGGTATTGTAACTCGGTTTAAAAGCCAAAACAGTACGGAGGAAGTCGTAATATAATGGAATATCAGTCAACCACAATACACTGCAAAACACTAGTTATGTCAACTGAAGCCACGTCCATGTGGAAAGGACAGACACGTGGAAAGGACAGAAGACAATAATTGCCAAGAGATTTTCCTGCCTGTGTGCAAGCACAAAGATGACTCACTCACTCCTGAAAAAGTTATCAAACTTTCCTCCTGAGACGGAAACTCCAGCTGGTGCTCAGAGATGTTATGCAATCTTACAGGTTTATCTTCAGCTGTCAGTTTATCGATCTTTTTCTTGTAGAGTATTTTTTGTTGACACTGTGTAATTAGGTCAAAGGGATGAAAGTGTGTTAAAGTGTCTGGATAATTGCGGATATGTTGATGTCATAGATACTCTTCAAAAAGAGATACAACCAGGGTAAAGTCTGGTAAAGAGAAGACTTGTGCGGTAGAGAGCCTCTTGAACATAGCTTTAACCTAATTTCACTCTACAGTTCTCGGAGAGGATGTTGCATACACAAAGTCGTATCATTAGTGTGTCGAGGAGGTTGCTTTCCTCAAAAGATATAAACTGTCAGTTTTAACCAGTTATTAGTAGACCTTATAGACAAGTTCACAGACAAAAGAAAATATTTCTTTATCTGAAACCACTTTCAGTGAAACCTCTTTCCAAACCCAACAGGGGATCAAATTTATCACGGGCAGATGAACAGAGCCCAGAGAGCCTCGAAACTCAAAACTTATGCCCTGACAAGAGGCAATGATAAGTTGTCCCATTAACTCCGTTAATTGATTTTTCTCGGACCCTGTAACTGACCAGACACTGCATTGTCAGAGCAAGAACAGACACTAATAGTGCTTGCCAAGATGAAGGAGGAGAACCTTCTGAGCCTTTTGTTCTCGTATGAGGAAGCCAGAAAAATGTGGTTTGGTTTTGTGAAGAATATTGATTGTTCTTTTCAGAAAGTACTCATCATTTGCAAGAGTTAAAAAAAAAGTGGTGTCGGTCGTTGCTGTATTTGGAAAGGATATATAGATTAATTATTGTGGATAGAAAACAAAAGCTTAAACTTTTAGTTGATTATTAGAAAATAAATACTAAAGTGATTTCACCATTATTCTACTTTTTAAGATTTATAAACATTCGATTAGCCTTTAAAAACACTTGCATTTGCATATACGTGTAAATTTGTTTATAAACATACACAAACATAGCAACCTCATCATACCATCAAGACACCTGAGATCGATCCTAAAGGAAGGCGGCATTAATGGACTAGGCTTGTTTCATGACAGATTCATTGTTTCTTTGTTGACCTAGGCAGTGAATTAGTTACTCGGTGTTCTGTCGACTACGGAAGAACAGAGGTTAACACTCGACTGCCAGCTATAATGGATGTATGTGTACAGATACGCCTCCTTAAGGGAATTCTACTGCGTCAATCAACTCTATAATGAAAACTCTTTCTGGGGTCCGAGCTGAGTAGCCTATAAAGCTGTAGTCTTTCTAGTACCTTAATCATTCTGTCGAACCAGCACATCGTACTCTTATTGTTACTGTAAAAACGCCTGAGTTGTTCACACATTTCAATTACAGTTTTCCTCTTAATATACGATCAGAATATTAAAAGTCGCAATGCACCGCGTCCAAAGCTCTTTTGTGGCCATGCCTCAGGGAATCAGCAAGCGAACCACGAAGATAGATATGGAAATATCTTCCTGGGTGGAACGATACTTCACGACAGAGAATATATGTCCGAGGATATTCAAAAAGGTTCTGAGTATTGGTTTATACACGACAGGGATGGTGATCAGCGTCATAGTGTTTTGCCCCATCTTTGATGATTTCTCTTATAAACCATTACCATCCACAGTTACTCGATGTTTTATTAATATCATTAAGTTGCATAGTTTTCTGGCATATTCAGTAACATTACATTCCTGCACAAGGCTTGGGTCGACATCTGACTTTTGTTTCCTGTAGAAAACTTTTCCATATCTAAAATTTACGTCGTATGTAACCTTTGCTGTTGTGACGTCAGTCAAACATAGCAATCAGTCAAATTCTACATATACAGGGACTCAGGAGACCGTCAAATTACTTAATGGCCAACCTTCCTGGTACTGGCAGCATTTTCTGCTTTTAAATAATAGCACAATTACATGATACAGAGTCAGACTGTTGTGAGGCTTCTGTGGCTTTTTACTCTAATTGATTCTTAATTTCTACAACAAAACTCTGTTTAATCATTAAGCAATACCAATATTTCAGATAACAGAACGCTCTTCAACCTTTTAGGAAACCATTTGTTAAATAACTTCTTTTTCCTGGCACATTCAATTTGATTTCTTTTCAACATGCTCACAGTCAAAACTATTATCTAAGGACGCCGATGAGGAAACGTCGGTAGACTTTCAGTACATGTCAGTGCGCTCAATCATTCTACACTAATCTTCTAACAATTTTCTCAAAATATTGTCTAGCCCAAATATATATTTTTACTACTGTAAATATATTATTTAAAAATAGTATTTAAATCCTATATTTGTTTGGGAGATATGTCGGTTAATATTGTTCTCTAAGAATATTCCATGTTGGAATTACTTTACGGAGGTAATATTAACTTCCACGTGTCTACATCCGAATTTTGAGAGAATATTTCTAGTTTAATTTAGATTTACAGTATTTTAGGGCTATTTACTATGGTAGCATTTACTAGGAAAGCACAAACACGTGAAACTGATCTTAATTATTTACCCTCCGTTTAGTCTCATCATCGGTAACAGTGTAGTGCCACATTTGTTTTTCGTGAATTAGTATTAGCATGAATCCATTAATCTTTTCTAGAAGATTCGACGAATGATGGAGGCTGCACTCTGTGAACTACCCATTAATAAGAAAGCTTATCAAGAAGGAGGAGAAGCGTAAGTGACGTAGCAACTGACAAGAGGAAGATCAAGTCCACCTTTGGATCCCCACATATAAAAGACCGACTGACGAGTCAGTGAGGCACAAAGCTTCGTGACAGTGTCAGTGAAAGAGCTCCACACAGAAAAAGAGTCTCGTCTGTTATTCTGCCCTCAAAGCAGCAAACAAAAGAAGACCAACTAAACAAATATCATTTATTGCGAAAGTCGTTTCTACTGAAGTTTCTGGAAGAGAAATGGCACACTGTTCCAAAGCCCGAGCTCTCCTCAGCGGCGTAGCAGCTTTCAGGAATATTGCCACCCAACAGGTTTGTTGTTCAATACGAGATTTTCCTTTGCCGAAATGCCACTGTCACTTGTGAAATTGCGTCTACTTCTCAGACTATTAGCATTTGATGGTATATTATTATTATTATTATTATTATTATTATTATTATTATTATTATTATTATTATTATTATTATTATTATTATTATTACCTCCGTTTTTGTCGTTGTTTTTGTTGTTGCATCTTATTGTCGTTTTTTTTAAGAAACTTTTATTAGTTAATCCAAGCTTTTCAATTACGTTTATTATAGTTTATCTTCATACTAGGACAAATACAGCATATGCATCATAAACTACATTTTTTCAGTTTGTTAAAATTCATTCCTGTCATATAACAGCACTTTCAATTTCTCTGCTCCCTTCCAATCGTCATCTTCGTTCAGGAACTAAATAGAAATTTTCAGTGAATGAGCTAATGCATGATAAAAAGAAATTGTTGAAACTATGGAAAAAATACCTTTCTTGTTTAGTAACTTACATTGAAGTGTATAATTAATTTACTGGTAATCAAAAGTTCACCATGTGTGCATATATTTGTACAATCACATATGCACTATTTGAAAGAACATGTTCACTTTATAGAGATATGAAATTAATTTAGAAATCTGCTTCAGGTGAGGGGGATATGCACCAAGAACTGCATCAACTTCAAGGCCACTCGATCTCTGAGTCTCGCATCCAAAGCCTGGCAACAGCATCAGGTGAAGGAAGCAGCGGAGCTACCAGGTAAATATTGAGCCTTTGAACTGGTTTTATTTTCATCGATGTAATCAGACCTATTTGGCAGAAGTAAGTTTTTTTATTTACCATTTATAGAAAATATACATATGAATATTTAAACATTTTAAGAGAGAGAGAGAGAGAGAGAGAGAGAGAGAGAGAGAGAGAGAGAGAGAGAGAGAGAGAGAGAGAGAGAGAGAGAATATTTAAAGTTCTTTATTATTCCAGTTCCAGATGTCCCAATATCTTCTACCCAAGTGAGTAAAGATTCAGTGATCGTGAAATTCGGTGATGGCAGCGAGAGCCCGATACCCTACGTGTGGCTGAGGGATAACTGTCGGTGCCCTGACTGCTATAGCAACGAAGCCTTGGGCAGGAAATACCTTCTGACTGACCTCGATGTTGATGTCCAAGCTTTGGATATTCAGGTAGGAAGTGAAACCACGTGTCGATGAAAAATCCAAATGGTATTCTCACTGGATACATAAGTGATGACATTTCTCTTGACGAAAGCACCATGAAATTGTATAGTTGGTGACCATATACTGTATATCTTTATATAAATAAGAGTTGCTACTTTCACATGCATGCCTAATGTATATTGCTGTGTAGTACCATTTAAATATTAGAAACATATATTAGCATATGTAAAACACCATTTACATCTTCTGGCTTTGTTTTATTTCAGAGTAATGATGAGGTAATGAACATCAAGTGGAGCGACGGGCATGTGTCTGAGTACCCAGCTTAATGGCTCCATGCCCGGTCATTCACGCCAACAGCCAGACCTCTCATGAGGAAAGTTTATGCTCTGCCAAGGGTAAGGAGGGTTACTAGGTTCCTACAAGTTCGTGTTAGTGATGATGATTACATAAAAAATTTTCAGTATATTCTGAATGCAAGATAATCAAATAAAATTAGAAATTCTGAACATGCATATCTGAATGAGTCTAATTTAAGTAAGGGTATTTATAAAGACATGAAAATCCAAAATCCTCTGCCATTACTGATTTTATTATCATCCTTTCATAGATCATCTTCATCCACTGCGTGAAGCAGCACATTGGCACCGGAGGTGAGAGCGTCATTGCAGATGGGCTCTTTGGCGCTGAGCTCCTCCGGAAGGAACACCCCGAGGCCTTTGAGATCCTGACCACCACCGACTCCTACTTCTGGGACAAAGGTCACGCCAACTTCTCCTGGGAGACGGACGAGTTCTATAAGATCTCCAAGTTCCCTACCATCACGTGAGTCTCTGTTTGAAGGTTTTATAAAACCTCTTTCTTAATAGAATACAAGGAAAATTCTGGTTATGATGATAAGTTAGAGAACAAATTTACCAGAATTTCTTCCCATTTAAGATGTTCGCTTTGAAGAAAGACGAAGAATGTTAATGAACAAATTAAATGTTCAATATAATTTCTAGACAACAAAGGATGATAGACTGAAGATACTGAAATTAAAATTGTTATTGCAGACTTAACAGCAACAAAGAGGTTATTCGCGTTGCTGTCAACAACGCCATCCGGGACTCCTACCTCGACCTGCCATCGAATAAGGTCAAGAAATTCTACGAAGCCATGAAGCTCTTCAACGACATCCTTTACGCTACCTCCTCAGCCTTCAAGATGGACTCCGGTAAGCTTAGTTACTTGCACTTGCAGCATTCTTTTCGAGAAGAATTATGTGCTCTATTGTATCTTTGATATGAATGAATTCGGTTATTGGAAAAATTGACATAAGTTCTAATTTTAATTTACTGGTAAATAACGTAGGATATATTAGTTTTTATTATGACCTTTATGGTTGGGCTTTCACATATTTAAATATAGAACAATAAAATAGATTATTGAGAAGATAAATATGCAAATGACGTCTTGCATCGAATAGAGACGAACTGTCTCCTTTATATCTCTTTATTTCTCTTCCAGGTGACCTGATGACTCTAGACAACGTGCGATGCCTTCACGGCCGTGAGGAATACGAAGCCTTCAGCGATCGACACATCGAATCTTCTTACCTCGACTGGGATGAGGCTCGATGCCGCAGGAGGAAAATACAAGAAAAACTAGGCCTCCTTCGTACTGTCTGAGGCCTATCTGTTCTCTCTTTTTTTTTCATTTATAATTTTAACCTTTGATGTTCAAATAAACTTTTAGAAATAAAATTCAAAATACATTATATGAATAATTAGATAGGTAAAAAATTACAACAAAGGATTAGGAGAATGCCGTTCAAAGGATTTGTATATCTGATTCAAAGACTGGGAATATCTTGAATATATACATTCGGTTTGTTTACACTTTTCAATTACATACTCAGTTCATAATTATGACTATGTACCTTGTAATTTCTGTAGTGTCCAGTTACTCTTATAACTTACAACGTTAGAGAAATGACCGACATTTTTTATTCCAATTATCAAATTCACTCTATCATGTACATATGTTTTCATTTCTATATATTCTGTTTCATGGATATTTTGTCTTCATATTAAAATTATACTCTTCAGTGTATATATCATTGTACATTATATGTGCAGCTTCCATAAGCATAATTATCATGTTCATTTTAAAGGAATATAGTTTTTCAGTTATTGTGGTATTTCGACAACGAATTTCGTATTAGTCTATACTTTCTCATAAATTATTTTTGTAAATTTTCAAAGAATTATAAAAATTCATGAATCAAGGTCTTTCTATATCTTCACTTCTTCATTAGATTTTCTTATGAAGATTATCTCTACAAAGCAAAACTGAAATGATGGATGTCATTGAATGTTTTTCAGCTGGTAAATTTGCATGCTTGAAAGCACCTGCGCGTACGAGACTGTCATTCAACTTCAATGATCAAAAGAAAACGTATAAAATCACTACAGTTCATTAAAGATATGAGCTCAAGGACGACACATTTCACCACTGAAGGTCATGTAAACAACATTAATAAGGTTTTAAGTTTTCCCTCGCTCTTTTATAACACTAGAAAAAGTTAAGGATAAACGAAAATCAAAGTTATATTAACAAGGAACCGCGGAAGGGAAGACATGACTGAAACTGATTGATCTAGATTCCCAGTCAGAGGCAGAAAACATCCTTCAATACAAAAATACTTTCTGTTAATTAAGTTTTCATTCAAAGACAAGAGGAAGGTGCAGTTCTCTTTCGACACGCATCAGTGAAAACATAAAAGAAAATATTTACATAAAATCTCGAACGTGACCTTGACCCGGTTCCACATACCAAATAATAAAATGATTTATATTGAAAAATTCTATTCAATAGTTTTCATGCAATGCTCCTAACAGACATCCAGAGAAATAAAATAAAAAACATAACCGCTTCAGCAGAGATAGATAGATAAAGAGTAAAAAACATTAATTTACAAGCAGCTCTATTCATATTGCGTACAGTAAGCTTGGATAAATTCACAAAACAGAATATAATACAAAACATATGCAGACATAAATCTTGCCGGTAATATATCCTTTGCTTCATTTCAAAAACCTATTTTTCAGAGGTGCAGATAAGCACACTCACGCACGCACAAACACAGACACTTACAGAAAGGTGCATAAACGTACACACACACACACATATATATATATATATGTATATATATATATATATATATATATATATATATATATATAATGTGTATATATATATATATATACACACACACACACACACACACACATATATATATATATATATATATATATATATATATATATATATATATATATATATATATATATATATATTAATTAAGAAAATGACGTTGGATATGCGGACGTACAGAATAAATATAGAAAATGAGAATCTCATGAGGTGAAATATATCTATGACACCAGATGAGACAACTCAGTTGCATTTTCATATATTTCATTTCATTCTTCTTTTCGTCTTTCTGTATCTTTTCACCTTCCATACGATCTCTATTTTTCTGTCTTTATAATCGTTTTTAGTTTCCTCTTTGAGTCCTTTCATTTTACTTTTTCATTCTGTCTTTTGCTGCATTTCTTTCCTCCTTCCTTCCATCTAATTATCCCATTTCTCGACATTTCCTCTCCCTTGTTCGACTCTTTGTATTTCCTTTTGAGAAATGCATTTGATTTTTTGGTTATATTTTCATCCTCGTTCATATTAGTTCTCCACATGAAAAAATTCACGCATTCACATAAGGCATATTTTAACAGGTAATAGATTTTTCTAGCCTACTTGTTTTAGTGACAGGTAGATATTTCATCAGTTTAGTTTACTAAAAATTATTTTCGTTGAAAAGTATATCTTAGTTTAACCAGACCACTGAGCTGATTAACAGCTCTCATAGGGCTGGCCCGAAGGACTAGATTTATTTTACGTGGCTAAGAACCAACTGGTTACCTAGCAACGGGACCTACAGCTTATTGTGGAATCCGAACCACTTTATGACGGGAAATGAATTTCTATCACCAGAAATAAATTCCTCTAATTCTTCATTGGCCGGTCGGAGAGTCGAACGCTGGGTCAACAGCGTGCTAGCCGAGAGCTCTACCCACCACTCCAATGAAGAACTTATTTTCGTTGAAAATGCACCTTAAGGTATAACTGTGGGAAAACGTTTTTATCAAAATATTCCCATGGACCAAAAATCAGGTTCACTGCGCATTTGGTTGTTGTTGCTGTTGTTGTCTGGAAATAAAGAGTCAAGGTAGCTATATAATTTTGTCCTCAAGAGAAAACCATAGACAGAAACGTTATGTTTTCAGTTGCGAAAAATAAATTCTTATATTTTCCTTTCGTAACCTCTACAAGATTTTGAGTCTTTCAGATTTTTTTCGTAGATGTTCTTCACAAATGCTCTCAATAATCTCTTCAGTATTAATAATAATAATAATAATAATAATAATAATAATAATAATAATAATAATAATAATAATAATAATAAGCTCAAATGACTAAGAGATTAGATATTCACACATTCTTTTCCAAAGGAAATTTATAGTTTCATTCGTGATATTAATAATGGTGAAAAATACCTCTAAATGTCATAAATAAATATGTATATTATATACAGAATGTTTCGAAATTAGAGCCCTCCCCCTCTACAGCATAAACTAAAATTGATACGGACAAAAACAAAAGTAATTCAGGACAGGTATTTATTTAAGTTTCTCTCTGAGTATTTAATATTTTGTGTGGCCTCCATCTGCCTGTACCACAGTCTGCATTCTTGAGGGGTATGATTTCAGCAAATCGCAAAAAAGCTGAGACTCCAACTCCACTTCACTGAGCACTCACTTCGATCACCTCTCTTCGCAGGTCTTTGAGGCTTCGTATACCATCATAATTCACTGTGCGCGCTTCAACACTATCCTTTAAGATACTACCAATGTTTTCACACACATTAAGGTCAGGGGAGCTACCTGGAAATTCACTTGACGAGAAGAAAACGATACCGCTGTTTCGAAGCAGCTCCTGTGTCTGAAGAGCCTTGAAACATGGTGCCTTATCATGCAAAAATGTGACTTCTTCAACGGATAACACATTTTCATGATCTTTGAGGAAAGGAAATACTCCGCCAGTAAGCACAGTTTCTCTGAATTATTCGCCATTCAATGACTGTCCTTTTTCTTTGATGATCCACATTAACCGTTTGGCTGTGAAACAGAGAAAAATTCCCAAACATTCAGGAAATTTCACAACTTGGCGATAGTGCACGTCATCACTGATATCATCCAACTTTGCAGCCCAAATGATGTCATTTTTATGATTTGGCTTCCTGACTGTGTAAATGAAGAATTCATCTGATGCGGCAACATAGAGAAAGTTAGCTTCATCCCAGTCTTTAAGAAATGAACCACAAAATCATGTACGGTCTTCTCCCTGTTGCTGAGTGATGTTGGGCTTGCTGATAACATGAAATGGCTTGATATCAGATTTTTTCAACTCACGATATACAGCACTATAACTTCTCTTCTTTCCCCTTTTTGTTTCTAGTTCAAGCGCCAATTTACGTAAAGACTTTCTTGGTCTACCCACTGCCTCAGCTATGATGTCTTTTGACTCCTGAGAAAGGACTTCAGGCCTTCCAAGGTTCTCACTCTTTTCGTGATGACAGTCATGGATTTTTGTTCCAGTTTCTTTTAACAAAGGATTCATCTCTTTTAATATATTTAGCTATTCAGGAAAGTAAAATGAGGGATGCACCAACATTCCTGGCCTCTCTGAAGGCTATAGCCCGGATTCGGTCAATCCATCTGATTTCTTCCGAGTTGTTAGCCATGGCTGTATCTAACTCCGTCACCCAGTTTGAAAATACAAGAAATGTAAAATGAAAAATAGCTTAATAGGAACTTAAAATAATGCACTTGGAGATAGGCTATAGCAGAAAAACTTCATAATTTTCCATTTGTTCTGTGGAGGGGGCTCTAATTTCAAACACCCAGTATATATATATATATATATATATATATATATATATATATATATATATATATATATATATATATATATATATATATATATATATATATATATATATATATATATATATATATATATATATATATATATATATATATATATATATATATATATATATATATATATATATATTTATATATATATATAAATATATATATATATATATATATATATATATATATATATATATATGTATATATATATATATATGTAAGTGTGTTTGTATATATATACATATATATATATATATATATATATATATATATATATATATATTAACTTTATCACATACACAATTGTTCTGTGCATTAGTAGATTTACTAAAACACCGGAAACGGCTTTGAAGACAGCATATCTAGAAAATCGTATACTCCACAGTAGCAAGGAAACGAAGAAAAAACGTAAGAAAGCACGGAAAACGGTCACCTAGGAGGAAGGATCAGAGAAAGACCAAGGTCAAGAGGGGTGGAGGTCATCAGGAAGAGCTAGGCGATTATAGGATTAATAAAATTACCCAGCACACAGATATAAATACAGCCGGACTACGCGTCTGCTCATTGTACGGATACTTGATAATGTGGACTGTTTGTCCAAGAAAGCTTGTAAATTTTTGAATAAAAACTCCATTAGATACCATCCAGTTTGAATGAGGTCCTTTTAGTATATATATATATATATATATATATATATATATATATATATATATATATATATATATATATATATATGTATATATATATAATTATATACACACATATATATGTATATATACTCTGATTCCTAAACAATTAGGGAGACTGATGCTACTTTTAAGAAAAAGTCCCAGATGCGTAGATAAGAATTCCCTTCCTTAGTTTTATTCATGATATTAATAATGGTGAAAAATACCTCTAAATGTCATATATAAATATGCATATTATATATTGTGACGAAGTGTCCAGTGTCTGTTCTTCAAATCAAACCTGATATCTAAGTGCTTGTCCCGGAGTCTAGTGCACCATTTATGTATGGTGACCCCGGAGTGTCCAGTGTCTGTTCTTTAAATCAAACCTGGTATCTAAGTGCTTGATATTTGATTACCAAACTTACCATTTATTCTACAATTATAGTTACCTCACAAAAAGCCAGACACCTGAACCCTCATCACACATACAAGGCGACTGATTTCTCTAAAGGCAACAGTGATCCCTTATAAACTTATCAATCATGAAAGAAAGCAGATTAAGTTCGTTAAACAGGTGTGAGGTAAAATCTAAGGACGTCACTCCATTAACATTATAAAAGTTCAAGTATTTCTATTTATTTCATTTCCCTGGTTCGAACTCACTTCAATTACTTGAAGGAAAACATCTCACTTACCACTCTATCTCTAATTCAAATCAAAATTACTGGTGGGTCAATGAATGAAACTCTGATATAATATTTTAAATACAAAAATTTATTTCTAAATTCAAAGATTATACATGACATTTAACAGTCTCAGGGAAATTATTATTACTTGAAAACAAAACACAATTGGATTAAATCTGAATTAATCATCAGTCAAAATTAAATCAGAAATTAATTTATTAATTAATCAAAAATTTATTCAAGAAGAATTTAAATTGTTAAGTAACAAAATTTCAATTCCCAGGTGTTAAACAAAATAAGGCAAATAAATCAATCATGTAAAAATGTGGATACAAAAGACACAGAAATATACTCGGCAAAGATTAAATATCAAAAAATGTAAAGCAAAAATTAAGGCA